>NC_057813.1:279141500-279323213 GCF_018294505.1 Triticum aestivum
CCCTGGCCACCTCCTGCTTCCTCCTCGATGCCCCGGAGACGCCACGCACCTACCTGCCTCTCTCCCTCACTCTCCCGCGTCCTCATCCTCTCCCCTAGACCTCTCTCTCACTCGCCCAAACGGAGCCGCCGCCACCGACGAGCTCCCTCGCGGCCACCGCCACCCCCTAGCCTCGCCGATGCGCTCAAAGGCTCCGCCTCAACCCCCTCTTTCTCCCCACCGAGCCACAAGGTCCCGGACATGCTGCAACGCCGCCACCATCGCCGTTTCCATCGCCGGCCGCCGAGGATCTTCACCGTCGATTCGCCGCCGTCTCCGCTTCCCCGAGCTCGTCATCTACCCCTAACCCCGTGAGCTCCTGCACGTTTTGCCCCTAACCCCGTGGCTTGCCGCTCGCCGTAGCCGCCATTTCATAGCTGGCCGTAGCACGCCGCCGCCTGAGCTCGTTGCCGGCGTAGCTCCGGTGACCATTTGGTCACCCTGGCATGCCTAACTCGCTCCCCGCACCGCGTAGCGCCCCGCTAGCCGCTCACCTCGCTCGTTTGCGCACCGTAGCACTAACTCGCCCCAACCCCGAGCTCCGGCCGCCGCCTCGGGCTCCACTCCGGCGAACCCCGGCCACCCCCGCACCTCCCGTTGGCCCCCCTAGATGCGCACGGGCACGGGCTACCTTCTGGTGCCCTTCGCACGTCCAGCCGCCGCCCGTAGCGCAACCCCGGTGAACTTCCGCCGCGTTTCGGGTCGCCGCCGGCCGAACTCCGGTGGCCAGTGACGTGGCACTGTCATTAGCCACTAATGACGCACTAACCAACCCCCTAGGCCACTGACTGTGGGCCCCACCCCTGGTCAAACCCCAGTCAGCGCTGGGTTTGACCGGGATTAGGTCCTGTGTCACTGATGTGTGGCCCCCACACGTCAGGTTTGACCCGAGCCAGCCCAGTTGACCCTGCTGACGTCGCCGTGACGTGGTGCTGACGCCATAATTCATTTCTGGATTTATATTATTCAGGAAATTACAGAAAATTGTAAAAACTTCTAAAAATCATAGAAATTCAACCGTAACTCCAAATTAAATAATTTATATATGAAAAATTATCAGAAAAATTCAAGGAATCCATCTGTACCACTTTCATGCATGTTAGAACAACTTATAGCTGCTGTTTAGCACAAATCAATTAAATGGCATTTGAATAATCACATATGGAGTTTGAATTTGAATCTTGTATTCAAACCAACTTCATTTAATCTGTTGCTAGTTGCATTAGCCCAAAACACATTCATTTTGCCATGTCATGATCATGCATCATATTGTGCATTGCATTGATTGTGTTCCCTTCTGTGTTGCCAGTATTTGTCCCCTCTCGATAGACGTGATACCGATGATGTGATCGTTGACACTGATGAAGACTCAATGTTATCTTCAGAAGTGCCAGGCAAGCAAAACCCCCTTGTTCATTCTGATACAATCCCACTCTCTCGCTCCTGCTCTCTTTTACTGCATTAGGGCAACATCGATTCATCTGTTACTTGCTGCGGTAGTTGAACCCCTTTATCCTCTGCATGACCTGTCATTCCACAGTAATTAGATGAAACCCACTAGCATGAGTAGGAGTTGTTTGAGCCCTGATGTGCCTACTCATTCATGCTTGTTTGTCATGCCTGCTACTGCTTAGAGTTGAGTCAGGTCTGATTCATCCGAGATGAATCAGAGGTGTGTGAACATGTCCTACGGTGTGTGAGCTAAGCGTGTGAACACGATTTGGTAAAGGTAGCGGTGAGGGGCCATGTAGGACTACATGGTGGGTTGTCTCATTGCAGCCGTCCTCAGGAACTGAGTTCTGTGTTTGTGATCCATGATTCAGCTACTACCACGCATTGGGCCCGAAACCAATGGACCCTCTCAGCTTCTTGATCACCCTTATCCTCTGTCCAGGAGTTGCAAGTAGTTTCTGGTGTTTGTAGTATGCTGGAGGCCGTGCGCAGCGCTGACCGTAGGGGTGGGCTGTGATGCGGTAGGCACGTGGCCGGGTAAACCGGGCGCCCGTTTGGTGTCACGGAACCCTGTTCACATCGTTTGGGGCTGTGAGCGAAACTCCGGCCGGATCTCCTCATGGATGGAACCCAAATAGGCGATAAACCTGGACTAGAGACTTGAGTGTTTGGGCAGGCCGTGGCTGACACCCACGTTGGGCTTCCGCTTGAAGGTTGCCGAGTACATGTCGTGTAAACGGCGGTAAGTGGTGAGAGCGTGTGTGAAGAAGTACACCCCTGCAGGGTTAACATCATCTATTCGAATAGCCGTGTCCGCGGAAAAGGACTTCTGGGTTGCTTATATCAGTTCATAGACAAGTGAAAGTGGATACTCTAAAATACGCAAGATAAGCGTGAGTGCTATGGATGGCGTTCTCGTAGGGAGACGGGAGCGGTTCCATAGTGGTGTATTGGTTGGTGAATATGTGGACTCATGTGCGCCACCTCAAAAGAGTTACTCGCAGTCGTAGTTTAGGATAGCCACCGAGTCAAAGCTGGCTTGCTGCAGTTAAACCCCACCATCCCCTTTTGTTGATAATGATGCATATGTAGTTAGTTCTGATGTAAGTCTTGCTGGGTACATTTGTACTCACGTTTGCCTATTTTATGTTTTGCAGAGAGACTTCGGTCTCACTAGTAGTTTCGCGTGGACTTCGACATTTAGCTTGTTACCTCAGCTACGATCTTGTGCCTCGGCAGGATCTGGTAGATAGTCAGGCTTCTCAGCCTTTTTCATTTATAGATGTCTATACTCAGACATGATAGCTTCCGCTTGTGCTTTGATTTGTATGCTCTGAATGTTGGGTCGTGAGACCCCTGTTTGTAATATCTCGCTCCTCGGAGCCTATTGAATAAATACTTGAGTCGTAGAGTCATGTTGTGATGCCATGTTGTATTTCCACATATCGAGCATATTGTGTGTATGTTATTGAAATGCTTGGTATGTGTGGGATCTGACCATCTAGTTGTTTATCTTTAGTAGCCTCTCTTACCGGGAAATGTCTCCTAGTGTTTCCACCGAGCCATGGTAGCTTGCTACTGCTCCGGAACACTTAGGCTAGCCGGCATGTGTCCTTCTTCGTTCATGTGTCTGTCCCTTCGGGGAAATGTCACGCGATGAATACCGGAGTCCTGTTAGCCCGCTACAGCCAGGTTCACCGGAGTCCTGCTAGCCCAGTGCTACAGCCTAGATTCACTCGCTGATGACCGACACGTTCGATGCTGGGTCATGGATGCCTATCCCTGTAAGTTTGTGCCACTTTGGGTTTACAACTAGCCATGTCAGCCCGGGCTCTTTATCATATAGATGCTAGCGACACTGTCATATACGTGTGCCAAAAGGCGCAAACGGTCCTGGGTAAAGGTAAGGCGACACCCGTGGGAATACCGTGCGTGAGGCCGCAAAGTGATATGAGGTGTTACATGCTAGATCGATGTGGCATTGAGTCGGGGTCCTGACAGAGAGTCTCAGTTGGGTCCACGGCCGTAGCAAGTAGGTGCCTCCTTATTACGCAGAAAATAATGATTCCTCCAACTGATAGCAGGGACCCACTAGATGGGCCACCGTATTTTGTGAAAAAAATGTTGCCCCCTGACTGCTGGGACCCACCTGACGGGCCATCGTATTTCATGAAAAAAATGTTCCCCCCGCTGTCAGCTCGGACGCACCGGAAGTGCCTCCTTATTAAGCAGAAAAAATGAATACTCCCCCTGCTAGTTGGGACCCACCTCGGTGGAACGCTGACTTGTGGGCCCACTAAGTTGACGAGGACGGAGGGCTTTGTCAATTTAGTCAATATGAACGATTCTAGCTGCAGTGATCGTACGATGTCCATCCAACGGCCATCGTGCTTCTTCAACCTCTGGTCTTCTTGCTCCAGCCGCCCAAAGCAGCGCCGATCGTGCCGCCTGCTCCTGCCTCCCATGGCCGGCTGTGATGTCGCGGAGGCCTCACGGCCCCCTACTACTATCGCCGCTGGCCAGGCCATCCCTCCACTCACCGACACCCCTTGTTATTCTGCGGTGATGGCAGCCTCACATCGCAGCCGAACGAGTGAACCCTCATACTCCTCTATGCGTGGGCATCCACTGCCGCGTCTTCCCCGGATCCGCGTCATCCCCTTCCTAGGCCTCACCATCGTCCACCGCCGTGGTGCTCTCGGCGTGGCGTGGTCAATGTGGTCAACAACCGAATTCCATCGGAAGAGTACTGTACATGGAGAGGCTGACAGCTGGGTCCATGGCAGCCACAAGGAAGTGCCTCCTTATTATGCGGAAAATAATTATTCCTCCACCTAACAGCAGGGACTGTCGGTGTCAAAACCGGCGGATCTCGGGTAGGGGGCCCGAACTGTGCGTCTAGGCGGATGGTAACAGGAGACAAGAGATACGATGTTTTTACCCAGGTTCGGGCCCTCTTGGTGGAGGTAAAACCCTACTCCTGCTTAATTAATATTGATGATATGGGTAGTACAAGAGTTGATCTACCACGAGATCGGAGAGGCTAAACCCTAGAAGCTAGCCTATGGTATGATTGTTGTTCGTCCTACAGACTAAAACTCTCCGGTTTATATAGACACCGGAGAGGGCTAGGGTTACACAGAGTCGGTTACAATGGGAGGAGATCTTCATATCGCATCGCCAAGGTTGCCTTCCACGCCAAGGAAAGTACCTATCGGGACACGGGACGAAGTCTTCAATCTTGTATCTTCATAGTCTAGGAGTCCGGCCAAAGGTCATAGTCCGGCCATCCGGACACCCCCTAATCCAGGACTCCCTTAGTAGCCCCTGAACCTGGCTTCAATGACGACTAGTCCGGCGCGCAAATTGTCTTCGGTATTGCAAGGCGGGTTCCTCCTTCGAATACTTCATAGAAAATGTTGAACACAAGGATAGTGTCCGGCTCTGCAAAAATAAGTTCCACATACCACCGTAGAGAGAATAATTTCCGCAATAATCTAATCTGCTAACGTATTCCGCAGCGTGACATCATGCCACGGTCAAGCCTTTATTCGAATCGTTTTACTGTTCCACCTCGGCATGTATAGCGAGGAGGTTTCCGTGGCATGTCTTGTCAAAGCAGAGATCGTGTCCCCTTATTCTAGGATTCTCATCAATACGGGCGTGGGTAACCCAACCGCGCCATTAACCGCAGCGGTTGGGGGATAAGCGAGTTTTATTAGGCCGGTGGGGGCTCGTAGTTTCGGCCGCCCATATAAGGGGATAAGATTCTACCCTTTCCATTTACGCCTTCTTCCTCCTTTGCCTATCCGTCCTTGCGCACTCGATCTCCAACGCCCAAGCCCGCACCTCCCACCTCAACCTTCTCCAATCATGTCCGGAGCGGGAGGTAGATGGATGGCCTCCTCCATCACGGAGGGGCAAATCAAAAAGCTGAGGAAGGCCGGATACTTGTCTGACGACATTGCGCACCGGCTTCCAGATGTGGGGCAGCTCATCCCCACCCCCAGGCCCCATGAGAGGGTTGTTTTTCTTCCCCATTTCCTCCGCGGACTGGGTTTTCCTCTTCACCCATTCGTCCGGGGGCTCATGTTCTATTGTGGCCTGGACTTCCACAATCTGGCCCCGAACTTCATCCTCAACATCTCGACATTCATTGTCGTGTGCGAGGCCTTCCTCCGTATCCAGCCTCATTTTGGCCTATGGCTGAAGATCTTCAGCATCAAGCCGAAGGTCGTGGGTGGCTGCCAATCGGAGTGCGGAGGCGCCATGGTGGGCAAGATAGCCAATGTTACATGGCTCGAGGGCGCCTTCGTAGAGACCATCAAAGGATGGCAATCGGGGTGGTTCTACATCACTGAGCCGCGTGACCCTGAGTGGGCAGCAGCCCCTGAATTCCGATCCGGCATCCCCACATGGCTCACTCTTGGAAAGAGACGAGCCTGTTGTGGGGTAATTCAGCAGAAGTGACCGGACTTCAAACCTGCATCAAGGACCTAATCGGCAGGAAGGTTAAACTTGTCACTGTGGTCCAGGTCATGCTCTTTCGCCGGATACTCCCGTGTCAACAACAGGCTTTTAACTTATGGGAGTTCGACCCGGCCTAGCACCAGACTCTGTCCCGGCTCTTCGACACAAAGCATGAGGATGCCTGGAAGGTGCTATTCAAGGGCTCCGAGGTCTCCCCTCCCGTCACCGAGGATCGCGGATTGTGCGCCAAGCGCCAAGCCAGCACGGTGAGCTTAATTTTCTCATTATGGGGTACTTGTTTTTCATAGATTGACTCTATGCGGGATCTAAACTCCCTTACCTTTGACAAGTCTGGCTGGAGAAGTCCGAGCGGGTTTGCTGTCCGGCTCCCTTACCAGAAGACCCAGCGGACGCCCGATTGACGGGGGTGCTGGTTCCGGCACCTCACGTGGTGCCGGAGAAGAAGGCCAAGAAGAAGGCCACGGGGACTCGAAAGAGCTCCCGGCGCTTGGTGGTGTCGGATTCCTCGTCCGACAACCCTGAAGCGCCCTCCGCCTCTGAAGACGAGGAGGAGGAAGAAGAATAAGCCTCTCCCCCTCTGACGGGGGGAGGAAAGAATAGAAAGGCCGCCCCAACTGGGGAGGCCGGAGGGTCCAAGAAGGGGAAGACCCTTCTCCCGGACTACGCCTCCGATGTCGAAGACGGCGGGGAGGAATGGCCATCCGGGGTCAAGCCCCTGGCAAAATCGTAAGTGTCCGGTTACCCGAATGACTTACGGCGCCCCTCTAATGCCAAATTTAATTATGCAGCCCGCCCAGAGCTCAGCTCGGCGATTCGTTGAGCGGCTCCCTGAATTCGTCGTATGTGAACAACGCTTCACTTCCGGCGGCCTACTCCCCTCTCCCTGCGGACGACACCGAGGTGGGGTCCCGAAGGGGACCGAACCAGGAGGAGGTGGTCCTGGACGCGCCTCCCAGACTCCAGGCCCAAAGGGGGTAAACCTCCAGAGGGATCTAAGTCCGGCCCCGGGCCGGACACTACTCCGGAACCACCAACGGTTCCAGAGTCCGACAGGCGGCGCCTTCATAAGAAGGGCAAGCCTACGACGCTGACGACCTCCATCCATCCGAAGGCGCCGGACAATTTGCTGGAGGTGCTTAACTGCGCCTCCATCGACGAGGAACACCGCACTGTTATGAGTGCGGTGATTCAGAAGGTTCAGTCCGCCAAGAGCGGGCTGACAGAAGCCTGTACAAGTCTGTTAACAGGTTTTGAGGTATGGGTTCGAAACATATAAAAATGTTACCGCATAGACAGTAGCCCCTGATGCTCAGTTTGGCGTTCGGAAAGAAAAGCCGAGCTGAGGATCTAAAAAGATATACGCAGGAGTCTAATATAAATATGTCAATATGGTAATGCAGGTTGCGCTGCTGACCTCTGCCGCACTGACTGCGGAGGTCAATGCATTGAAGGAAAGCCTCGTTTGGTCCGAGAACGAGCTCGGCCGTGCCAAGAAGTAGCTCGAGGACAAGGAGGGTATGTAGTACCGCATGTAAATGTATATAGAAATACTTGGTTGCAAATAATGACAGGACCAACGTAAATGTTGCAGGGGCCATGGCTGAGGTGGCAACCCTGAAGGAGGTGGTCTCCAAGGCCGAAAGTAGTGCGGCCTTGGAGCGCACCGAGCAAGAGAAGTAGGAGGCGTGGGTGGCGGAGGTGCAGCAAGAGCTCCAGGCCCTCATGGAAAAACACGAGAGTTTGGAGCGTGACTCGAAGACTCGAGAGTCCGAGCTCGCCTTGGCTCTTGAGAGTGCCAAAACCGCTAAGGCCGAACCCAGAAATCCCTCCAGGAGATCGAGGCGATGAAGAAGATAGCGGCGGGTAAGGCATTCTTTATGCAAAGCAAGAATATAAAAGTAAATTATCTGTTACTTACCCGGATCTGGAGCTCTCCAGGAGCGTTCGCCAATCTGCCCCGTAGTGTGTCTGATGCTGCCGCATTCTACCGAGCCGAGGAGGGGATCTCGACGGAAAAGGTGTTCTGGTCTCAGTATGCTGAGGCCGAACATCTGGTGCCCCTGAGCGACCAGCTGAAGCAGCTGGTCGAGCTACACAAGGTGGCCGAACAGGCCATGAAGGGCCTCATAGTTCGGCTGTGGCCTGGAGAGGCCATGCCTGGGAGCTACTTAGGTCTGGTGCGGCGGCTGGTGGACGCGTGTCCGTGGATTGAAGTCATCAAGCGCTCCGTCTGTATTGAAGGTGCCCGTCGGGCCCTTGCCCGTGCTAAAGTGCACTGGGGCAAGCTGGACGCGGAAAAGCTTTTGACGGACGCGCCACCGTCGGGCAAGGAGTATCGCAGGCCCGAGATGTATTATAAGGGCGTCCTGAAGGGTGCCCGCCTTATAGCGGATGAGTGCTCCAAAGATTTAATTTTTAGTAGACTCGCATTTGTTATCCTGTACGCTGAAAACTTTGTTCATGTGCATTAAGCAAAGCTTGTTAATTTAAAATATTACCTTATGTGCGGCCGTTTATCAAATCTCAGAGATGCAAGTCGTCGGCTTTTACCCCCATGCCACGAGTGCTGGGGTGTTTGGGATAAACTTGAGCGCTCTTGTTCCCATTCTTTGGTCCATCTAGGGAGGCGCTCAGCACAACGGACCAGGCCGTCGGACTTATAATGCTTTATCATTCTCACTTAGCCATAGAATTCTATAATTTTAAATTTCGGCGAAGCCCCTAGTATTCGGAAGACCGAGTTCGGGGCGCTATCCACGCCTAGGCCAGATAAATCCGGCTCCTCACTCTAAGCGGCATAAGTCTTTAAGGACTCAAAAAACCTCACGAACAGTGACCGGTCTCTTGCACTATCATGACAGTCAGTTTTAGCTTTCTCTCCTGAGGTGTTAACCCAGCTCAACTGGGGCACAATCGCAGTAGTTCTCCCAGCGCTACCTTAGCCAACATTGCGGAACGTAAGGTACCAAAACATGGGAGCCGGGCAAACCCAACTATTGACCCAAGACATGATTCGGAGCCGATGCATATAATGCTATAAGTTCGGGGTACCGCACTCAGGAGAGTGCTCGGTCTTCTCACACCATGTTATGGGGTACTTAAGCCCCTGGTGTATTGGCCGTACCAAATTGTACGGTTGCGCAATGTCATGACTGAACATATATGTATAAAAATAGATGAATACAATAAAAGATAAGAGCTATGTCTTATTTTTATTAAAAATGGCTGCTATGAAAGCAGAAGGATACAAATAGTGCGATAAGCAAGAGATGGGATTATTTGACATGTCCCCCTCCAGGGGCAAGCTGCGGAAGTTTAAGTAAAAACAGGTATTTAACTCGTTATAGAGGCCACCTGGACATTCGACACGGCTTGTTCTCGCCCTGGCTGTTGCATCGTGTGTTCGGCGAGTGTATTGCCGGACAGGCCTTCCGGATAGGTGGGTCCTGAAAGTATAAAAATAAAAAAGAAAACGGCGGAATAGGGAGCCCCTAAGTGCGGTTGAGCCGCACTCTGGGCGTGCCGTAGTTGTGCCCCTCCCCTTGTGCCCATGGTATTTGCAAAGCATAATTATGTACGTGTGGTACCGATAGCACCATCTGGCGAGGGCTGGGGTTGGGGCCGCACTGCTATGCTTGCTCGGATCGTGCCAGTCAGCTTTGCTGTAGATTGCTTCGGGCGCGCTTGACGTTGTCCGGACGTTTAACACCTGGATGGAAGATTTTCCTTGAGAGGCTGCTCTGTACTTCCGCCACTAGGGCCGCTGTGTGCTCCTCCGTTCGGAGAGAGCGTTCGGTGTTTCCATTTGCCGTGATGACTCCACGAGGGCCTGGCATTTTGAGCTTGAGATATGTGTAGTGCGGCACCGCATTGAATTTTGCAAATGCGGTTCGTCCGAGCAGGGCGTGATAGCCACTGCGGAATGGGACTATGTCGAAGATTAACTCCTCGCTTCGGAAATTATCCGGGGATCCGAAGACCACTTCGTGTGTAACCGAGCCTGTACAGCTGGCTTCTACACCTGGTATGACGCCTTTAAAGGTTATCTTTGTGGGTTTAATCCTTGAGGGATCTATACCCATTTTTCGCATTGTATCCTGATAAAGCAGGTTTAGGCTACTGCCGTTGTCCATGAGGACTCTGGTGAGGTGAAATCCGTCAATGATTGGGTCTAGGACCAATGCAGCTAATCAGCCGTGACGGATGCTACTGGGGTGGTCCCTTCGATCAAAGGTGACCGGGCAGGAGGACCATGGGTTGAACTTTGGGGCGACTGGCTCCAACGCGTAGACATCCTTGAGAGCACGCTTCCGCTCCCTTTTGGGGATGTGGGTTGCGTATATCATGTTCATCGTCCGCACTCGCGGGGGGAATCCCTTTTGTCCTTTGTTGTTTGGCGGCCGGGTCTCCTCCTCGTCATCGCTACGCAGCCCCTTGTCTCTGGTTTCGGCACTTAACTTGCCTGCCTGCTTGAACACCCAACAATCCCTATTTGTGTGGTTGGCTGGTTGTTCGGGGGTGCCGTGTATCTGGCACGAGCGATCGAGTATCCGTTCTAAGTTGGATGGGCCCGGAGGGTTTCTTTTGAATGGCTTCTTCCGCTGACCGGGTTTAGAGCCTCTGAATCCGACATTTACTGTCGTATCCTCAGCATTGTCGCCGTTAATGCGGCGCTTGTGCTTGTTGCGACGTGACCTGCCATTGTTGTCCTTAGTATCCGAATTGCCAGGGCTCTTGGTTATGTTATTGCTACGAGCTAGCCAGCTGTCTTCGCCCGCGCAAAAGCGGGTCATGAGTGTCGTGAGGGCTGCCATAGATTTCGGCTTTTCCTGTCCTAGGTGTCGGGCGAGCCACTCGTCTCGGATGTTGTGCCTGAAGGCTGCAAGGGCCTCAGCGTCCGGACAGTCGACTATTTGATTTTTCTTGGTTAGGAACCGTGTCCAGAATTGCCTGGTCGATTCCTCTGGCTGCTGGATTATGTGGCTTAGGTCATCGGCGTCTGGTGGCCGCACGTAAGTGCCCTGGAAGTTGTCAAGGAATGCGGATTCCAGGTCCTCCCAGCAACTAATTGACTCTGCTGGCAGGCTGTTAAGCCAATGTCGAGCTGGTCCTTTAAGCTTGAGCGGGAGGTATTTGATGGCGTGTAGATAATCACCACGGGCCATGTGGATATGAAGGAGATAATCCTCGATCCATACCGCGGGATCAGTTGTGCCATCGTATGATTCGATGTTTACGGGCTTAAAACCCTCGGGGATTTGATGATCTATTACTTCGTCTGTGAAGCATAGTGGGTGTGCGGCGCCCCTGTACTGGGCTATATCACGACGCAGCTCGGATGAGCTTGGTCTGTTGTATTCGGCGTGGCCGTATTTATCATATACGGTGTGACGGTTATCGTCACGTGATGTGGGGCGCCCATGCGATCCGTAGATCGATCTTGTTTCCCTTTCCTTATCCTCCAATATCTCTTGCAGGTCTGTTGCGTTTCCCGGTGCCCTAGTACTCTTAGAGCGGCGCCGGGGTGCGGCTTGGATTGAGGGCCGAAAGGCCTCTCTGTCGCGGCCATGGGGTGGCTGATCGGGCGCATCGTACGCTGGTGATGTAGGTTTAGTTGCTTCCTCCTCTAGTTGGGGTAGCATCCTGCGCTTTGGGTAACTCTTGGAGGGGCATTCGAGTTTATACTCTTCCGCCGCCAGGACTTCGATCCATCTGTCGGCTAGCAGATCTTGGTCAGCTCTAAGCAGCTGCTATTTATTCTTGAGGCTGCTCTCCGTGGCCATAAGCTTGCATTTGAAACGCTCTTGTTCGACGGGATCCTCTGGCACGACGAATTCATCGTCGTCGAGGCTTGCCTCGTCTTCGGAGGGAGGCATATAATTGTCGTCCTCGACCTCTCTGTTTGCCGCTCTCTCATGAGGGCTGGCTCCTTCGTCCTCCCGCGCTGAACCTTGCTGGAGGGGGTTGTCTTCGGCACTGTCCGGGGTGTTGACGTCTCCGGTGCCGGATTCGCCGTTCTTACTTTGGCGGGATTTAGAGCGGCGCCACTGACGTCGGTGCTTGGGTTGCTTCTTGGAGGGGTCATCCTCCGCTTTTTCATTGCCATCCCCTGCTTTGGGGGTGTCCACCATGTATATGTCATATGACGAGGTGGCCTTCCAGTGCCCTATAGGTGCTGGTTCTTGGTCGTCTCCTTCATCAGCGTCCATACCGTCGATGTCTTTGGAGTCGAAGTCAAGCATGTCGGTTAGATCATCGACAGTGGCTACAAAGTGGGTGGTGGGTGGGTTTCGAATTTCTTCGTCGTCCGCATCCCAACCCTGCTGACCATAGTCCGTCCAGGGCTCTCCTGACAAAGAGAGAGACTTTAGTGAATCCAGGATGTCGCCAAAGGGCGAGTTCTGAAATACGTCCGTGGCGGTGAGATCCATGATTGGAGCCCAATCGGGTTCGATCGGAAGGGGTGCGGGATATTCGGAGTCCAGAACGGAGTCCGGCACCTTGGAGTCACGGGCCTTGCAAAGGACTAGGCTGGTATTCGGCTCTATCACCGTAGAGATTGCGGAGCCTGGGGCGGCGTCCAACCGTCTGTCCCCGGCTAGCGCAGTCGGCTCCGAGCTAATGGTCCGAGCGGACACCTGACCGGCACTCTGGGTGCTGTCCGGCGGCAGAGCTAGATCATGCCCATCGAGACAGCGCGACACGCTTGGCCGTGGCTCGAATCCATCAAAGATCAAGTCCCCGCGGATGTCGGCCATGTAGTTTAAGCTTCCAAACCTGACCTGATGGCTAGGGGCGTAGCTTTAGATCTGCTCCAGATGGCCACGCGAGTTGCCCCGCAGTGCGAAGCCGCCGAATATGAAGATTTGTCTGGGGAGAAAAGTCTCACCCTGGACCGCGTCGTGGTTGACGATCAAAGAATCCATCGGGCCTAAAGGCGACGACATAGAGGAACTCTCGATGAAAGCACCAATGTCGGTGTCAAAACTGGCGGATCTCGGGTAGGGGGTCCCGAACTGTGCGTCTAGGCGGATGGTAACAGGAGACAAGGGACACGATGTTTTTACCCAGGTTTGGGCCCTCTCAGTGGAGGTAAAACCCTACTCCTGCTTGATTAATATTGATGATATGGGTAGTACAAGAGTTGATCTACCACGAGAACGGAGAGGCTAAACCCTAGAAGCTAGCCTATGGTATGATTGTTGTTCGTCCTACGGACTAAAACTCTCCGGTTTATATAGACACCTGAGAGGGCTAGGGTTACACAGAGTCGGTTACAATGGGAGGAGATCTTCATATCGCATCGCCAAGCTTGCCTTCCACGCCAAGGAAAGTCCCTATCCGGACACGGGACGAAGTCTTCAATCTTGTATCTTCATAGTCTGGGAGTCCAGCCAAAGGTCATAGTCCGGCCATCCGGACACCCCCTAATCCAGGACTCCCTCAGGGACCCACCGGATGAGCCACCAGTATTTTGCAAAAAAAACTTTTCCCCCTGACTGCTGGGACCCACCGGACGGGCCACCGTATTTCGCGAAAAAACTTCCCCCCGCTGTCAGCTCGGACCCACCGGAAGTGCCTCCTAATTATGCACAAAAAAATGAATACTCCCCCGGCTACCTGGGACCCACCTTGGTGGGAGGCTGACTGGTGGGCCTACTAAGTTGACGGGGACGAAGGGCTTCGTCAACTTAGTCAATATGAACGATTCTAGCTCCAGTGACTGTACGATGTCCATCCAATGGTCGTAGTGCTTCTTCAACCTCTGGTCTTCTTGCTCCAGCCGCCCAAAGCAGCGCCAGTCGTGCCGCATGCGCCTGCCTCTCGTGGCCGGCTGTGCTACCGTGAAGGCCTCACCGCCCCCTACTATTCCCACCGGTGGCCAGGCCTTGCGGCGACAGCAGCCTCACACCGTAGCCGAACCAGTGAACCCTCATACTCCTCTCCATGCGGGCATCCACTGCCGCGTCTTCCCCGGCTCCGCGTCGCCCCTTCCTAGGCCTCGCCGTCATCCACCGTCGTGGTGCTCTCCGCATGGCGTGGTCAATATGGTCAAGGAACGACTTCCATCGGAAGAGTACTATACGTGGAGAGGCTGACAGCTAGGTCCATGGCCACAGCCCAGTTTTTTTTTGATTTGCCAAATAAGTTGCTTTGTCAGGCCTGTTGGGCTGCAAAACTTTCAAGACGAGGAGAGCTTTCATTCGGCTGGCCAGAAAATGGCCCATCAGTAATGAGAAATGGGTTGTACATTTTTAAAACACATCAAACTGGCAATTAGTTTCACATATCTTTTTTTTTCATTTTGAGATTTTAAATTACATTAATTTTTATGCATGGAGAATTTGTTGTATTTTATATTGATATACATTTATTTTTAAAATCAGTTTGAATGTGAGTCAAAATTTCAGGATTAAAAACAGTTCGGACCGCACCGAAGTATGCAAAATTTCATATAATTTTTTAACCGTGGCCACAGTATGGGCTGTAATGCTAACAAAAAGAATATGGGCTAAAAAACCTTAAGAATTGGCAAATGGGCTGTAAATTATTAGAAATAATGGCGGATGTGCTATATGCTGTTTTCCACAGATTTGAGGCTTTCGTAAAAAAAGGTTGACGCACAAGCAGTGACTGTTGAATGTCCATCCAACGACCGTCGTGCTTCTTCAATCTCAGCTCTTCCTACTCCAGCCGCTCAAACAAGCACTGGCGAGACTGCCTGCTCCCTCCTCCCTGTGGCCGGTTGTGCTGCCGCGCAGGCCTCACCACCCCATCGTACTCCCATCGCTGGCCTAGCCATCCCTCTACTCACCCACACCTGCTGTTATTCTCCGGCAATGGCAGACAAACCAGTAAATCCTCGTACAGTCGTACTCCCCTCCGCATGGGAAACAACTGCCGAGTCTTCCCTGCCTCTGTGTCGTTCCCTTCCTAGGCCTCGCCGTCGTCCACCTCCCTGGTGCTCTCGGCGTGGCCTGGTCAACATGGTCAACGACCGACATGTATCTGAAGTGGACTGTACGTGGAGAGGCTGACAGCTGGGTCCACGGCCGCACGCAAGGAAATGCCTCCTTATTACATGCAAAATAATGATTTCTCCACCTGATATCTGGGACCCACCGAAAGGGCCTCTATATTTCACGAAAAAAATGTTACCACCGCTGACAGCTTGGACCCACCCGCTATATCTTCGCACGCAAGGAAGTGCCTCCTTATTACGCAAAAAAATGAATACTCCCCCTGCTAGTTGGGATCCAGTATAGTGGCAGGCTGACTTGTGGGCCTACTAAGTTGACGGGGATGGAGGGCTTTGTCAACTTAGTCAATACTACAGTGACCGTACGATGTCCATCCAATGGCCGTAGTGCTTCTTCAACCTCTGGTCTTCATTCTCCAGCTGCCCAAAGCAGCGCCGGTCGTGCCGCATGCTCCTGCCTCCCGTGGCCGGCTGTGATAACGCGGAGGCCTCACTGCCCCCTACTACTCCCACCGCTAGCCAGGCCATCTGTCTACTCGCCCACACCCCCAGTTATTCTGGGGCGACGACAGCCTCACACCGCAGCCGAACCAGTGAACCCTCGTACTGCTCTTCGCATGGGCATCCACTGATGCGTCTTCCCCGGCTCCATGTCGTCCCCTTCCTAGGCCTTGCCATCGTCCACCACCATGGTGCTCTCGACGCGGCATGGTCAATGTGGTCAATGACCGACTTCCATCGGAAGAATACTGTGCGTGGAGAGGCTGACAGCTAGGTCCATGGTGGCCGCAAGGAAGTGCCTCCTTATTACGCGCAAAATAAGTATTCCTCCACCTGACAGCTGGGACCCACCGAATGGGCCACCGTATTTCATGAAAAAATGTTTCTCCCCTGACTGCTAGGACCCACCAGCTACACCTTCACACGCAAGGAAGTGCGTCCGGGCAAAAAAAAATATTTGCCCCCCTGACTGCTGGGACCCACCAGCTACATCTTCGCACGCAAGGAAGTGCGTCCGGGCAAAAAAACGATTCGCCCCCTGACTGCTGGGACCCACCAGCTACATCTTCGCATGCAAGTGCGTCCGGGAAAAAAATAAAAAATCAATTTGCCCCCTAACTGCTGGGACCCACCAGCGACATGTTCGCACGCAAGGACATGCCTGACAGTCGGGACCCACCTGGTCGAAGTGTACGTAGCATTGACATTCTGGTCGTGAACGTGTACGTACATATATACTGGTGGATGTAGAGGCGTGCATGTGTTGTAGTAGAGGCGTTCACGTAGCATGTACACGTACGTACAGCGGCCAGGGTGCAAGAAAGAAAATACGGCCACGTATGTGTACATACGGGCGGGGTCTCGAACACCTACTCGCGCATACGTATGGCGAGGGCTCGTGTACATGGCTGGGTCAGAACGGAGAAAGAGTGTCGTTGTCATGTTCATGGGGAGGCAACGGAATGCGTCGTGTTCATGGGGAGGCAACGGAATGCGTTGTGTTCATCGGGAGGCAATGGAACGCGTGGGAACCAACCGGCTGGGTCGGAACGGAATGTGTGGTCGTGTTCATTGGGAGGGCTTGACGGAATAGGCGATGGAAACGAGGCCTGGCGTACCGCAGAACAGAGGAAACGGACCTCCTACGGTCAAAACGGGGGTCCTGTTGATCGGGAGGAGTGTGGCGTACCGCAAAACGGAGGAAACGGACCTCCTACGGTCAAAACGGGGGTCCTGTTGATCGGGAGGGGTGTAGCATACCGCAAAACAGAGGAAACGGACCTCCTATGGTCGAAACGAGGGTCCTGTTGATCGGGAGGGGTGTGGCGTACCGCAAACGGACAAAATGGACTTGTGTTGGAGCGCTACAGTCGAAACGGGGGTCCTGTTCATCGGGAGGGGTGTGGCGTACCGCAAAACAGGACTCCACGGGATAATGTTCATCTCCACCGTCGACCTCCTCTAGCCTCCACAGTCTACCATCGACCTCCTCCAGCCTCCACGAGCTCCTGTTCATCCAGCCTCCACCGCACGCTACTCCACTGGCTACTATTCAACCACCCCTCCGCGGGCACCCCTCCACTGTCTACTATTCATCCAGCCCTCCACCACACCACGGGGTCCTGTTCATCCAGATGCAACGCCACTGCTCATTGTTCATCCAACCCCCCCCCCCACCCCCGCAACTCTCACTGTTCATCCAATTGATCGGCTTCAGTTAGCAGCAATAGCAAAGGAATCGCTCGATCGGGTTCAGTTAACAGCCATCGATCGATCGCTCGGGTTCAGTAACACGTAGCCTGCAGTGCAATCGCTCGGGTTCAGTTAGAGCCCAACGCCTCGCTCGGGTTCAGTTAGAGCCAACGCCTCGCACACACGCGCGTACGTGTACGAGAGAAATGCGCATCGCTCGGCCCCCGACCTCCCACCGTAACCGGGAACTCCCCGAAATTTTCCTCGCCCTCACTTCTACCATTGTTTTTTCCGTCATGGGCGGCCCAAAGAATGTCATGCAGCTGCTTCTCCGGCCCGCCCAGGATGAAAAGCCCATTTACTGTCATGATTTTTTGTCATAGAAGTAGGAGCCCACCACATCTATTATGATACCGGGTTTTGTCACAATTATCGTCATAGAAGTGTCATATGTATGATAGAAAAAAAATTCGTTCGGCCCAAAATGTCACGGATGTGTCTTTTTTTGTAGTGACAAGACCCACACGCCTCTGAAGAACAAAGTGAAGGCCCTCAACCAAGTGAACAAGATCATGGGCAAGATCAATCTCAAGATGGTGGGGAACTACCAAGTGATGCCCAAGGTCAAGTTCTCCCTCCCGAGAAAGTTCAAGATGAAGAGCAAGCTCAAGATCAAGTACAAGCTCATGACGACACTCAAGATGATCAAGTTTCCGCTACTCAACTATCTCTTGAGGAGGAATTGGAGCGTCGTGCCGCCGAGATTTCTTCCAAGCTCACTACCAAAGATCATCTTATGAAGAATGTGCTTGGAAGTTTGAGAAAAGGGGTAAGCACTAGTAGAAAATTAGCAAACTATTGTGAACATCACGTGTTTGTTCCTCGTGTTGAAACCCAAAAGGTCTATGAGGCGCTCGAGGATTCGGATTGGCTCAATGCTATCCATGAAGAACTCAACAACTTCGAGCACAAAAAGGCGTGGAGATTGGTGCCAAGGCCAACGGGGAACCATAATGTCATTGGAACCAAGTGGATATTCAAGAACAAGCAAGATGCTCATGGAATTATCGTTTGCAACAAGGCTCGTTTGGTAGCACAAGGCTACTCCCAAGTCAAGGGTATCGACTACGGTGAAACCTTTGCTCCCGTTGCTCGCTTTGAATCTATTCGTTTGTTGATTGCTTATGCTTCTCATCATAACTTCAAGTTGAAACAAATGGACGTAAAGAGTGCTTTTCTTAATGGTCTTATTAATGAGTTGGTGTATGTCAAACAACCCCCGGGGTGTGAGGATCCCGAGTTCCCCAATCATGTGTACCAACTCGATAAGGCACTCTATGGCCTTAAACAAGCCCCGCGTGCATGGTATGAGCACCTTACCGAGTTGTTGCAAGATCATGGGTTTGAAATTGGGAAAACCGACCCCACTCTTTTTACTAAGAAGGTCAAAGGGGAGTTGTTTGTATGCAAACTATATGTTGATGATATTATCTTTGGTTCCCCTAACAAAGGTTTCAATGTGGAATTTGCCGCTCTCATGACCTCAAAGTTCAAGATGTGCATGATGGGAGAGTTAAAGTTCTTTCTCGAGTTTGAAATCAAGCAAAGAAGAGAAGGAACCTTCATCAACCAATCCAAATACACTCAAGACATGCTCAAGAGATTCAAGCTAAGTGATGTCAAGCCGGCTTCCACTCCAATGCAGTGGATCAAAAGGTATATCGTTCCATGATTGGCTCCTTGCTTTACCTTTGTGCATCTAGACCATATATCATGTTGAGTGTGGGAATTTGTGCACGGTTTCAAGCCGCACCTAAGGAAAGCCACTATTGGCGGTTAAGCGAATCTTTCGTTATTTGGCTCATACCCCAAACTTTGGCTTATGGTACTCAAGAGGAGCCAACTTCAACCTTTTGGGATATTCAGACTTGGATTGGGAGGGAGACAGAGTGGATAGGAAGTCAACCTCCAGAGGGTGCCAATTTCTTGGTTGCTCTTTGGCGAGTTGGTCTTCGAAGCAAAGTTGCGTGTATCTCTCGTTCACTGAAGCAGAGAATGTGGTCGTCGGTAGTTGTTGTGCTCAACTTCTATGGATGAGGCAAACTTTACAGGATTACGGTGTCACTTGTGACAAAGTGCCTCCTTTGTGTGACAACGAAAGTGCCATCGAGATCTCTCTCAACCCGGTGCAACACTTCAAGACGAAGCAGATTGATATTCGGTATCACTTCATCCGGGATCACATTAGGCGAGGGGAGATCCAGCTCAAATATGTCAACACTCATGATAACCTTGCAGATATTTTCACGAAGCCCTTGGATGAAGCAAGATTTCGCGTGTTAAGGCATGAGCTAAATATCATTAATTCGAGCAATGTGGCTTGAACCCTTGCACATCCCACCATACTCATCTTGATATCTTGTTTAGGTCTAGGCATGGACATAGGGGGAGTGTTGTTCTATCAATGAACTCTCCTCCCCCCCCATTATGCATAAATTGATCAACTCTTTCACATTAGCCATTCTTGATGGTACTTGTGCTTCAAAGACGAGTTTTGGTCATGGGCCCAAGGAGAATTCTTCGTGGTGCCATACCAATTGACTCAAACATAGGTGGCTTCAGCCACCGCCCTCTCCTCTAGAGAGGTTTTGGTTCGTGCTTGTTCCTCATTATCTTTTGCCTTGTTGTTGTGTCGTGTTTGTGTTTGAGCTGCCTCGTGGGTGTGCTCGTTTGCGTGTCTGGTCGCTTGAAGGTTGCTTTGCAAAGGTCGTGTTTCTCTGTTTTGTCGAAACATGCACTTTCTTGGGTTCACGGTACTACTGTGGCAAGCCACGGTACTACCGCATGATATGGGTTGCCCTGTGCGCACACAGGTGCACCCGCAGCACGGTACTACCGCTTCCATCGCGGTAGTAATTTTTTACTGCCGCTGGAAAAGCGGTACTACCGCCATGTGTGCGGTACTTCTGCCCGGGCGGTACTACTGCGATGACCCACGGTACTACCACGCCGTCGTGAGCGAGTGGGGGTCAAGAGCGGGCAGGGGGAGTTCCAACTCCCCCATACCCATTCAACTCGTTTTCCCCACTTCGTCTCTCTCTCTTTCCCAAGAACGGTGCCAGAGGACCTCGCCGGATCTTCGTCTCCAACCGCTCTCCCGCATTTCGACCGATGTGATCGATCCCCACCTCGCCCTCTTGCCATGGAACAAGGTTTCTCCCCTAGTCCTTCTCTCTTTGCCTTGTAGTTTTGCTTCTAGGTTTTGGGGAGATGCATGTTGTTCTTCAAATTTTTGGCTAAGTCATTGCAAGAGGAGGGTGTAGGATAGTGCTATTGCTGTAGAGATGTTATTTGGTATGTTGCAACACGGTAATTTTGATCAATCGTAGTAGCGATCCAATTTTGCGGATGTGCCTAGATCCGTTCTTTCCAGATTTAAATACATGCGGTACTACCACACCTCCCATGCGGTACTACCGCTCTGGCTAGATCCACCTTGTACGGTACTACCGCTCCTCTAGAGCAGTACTACCGCTCGGCGCGTGGAAGTAAAAAAATTACTTCCGCTCTAGGCATGGTACTACCGTGCCATCCTGGCACAGTACTACCGCGGCTAGAGCAGGTGTAAATTTTTACGTCCGCCTCGTGGTGAGGTACTACCATTGACATCTAAACTACCTTGTTGTGACTACCCAATCTTATTTCTACTTGTTTCACTTGTTTTGGCCTTGGTTTTTGCAATGACCCTTCTCGTTCTTCTCGTGTATTTTTTGTTGTGTGTCATAGATGGTGGTTCCAATGTCCGTCGCTCGAATCCTAGCCGCGACACGAGCTCTAAGCGGCTCCACAATCAAGAAGCACTGGAGGGCTCCAATGCCCAACAATGCAATGTCAAGAAGACCGCCAACAAGATCAAGGAGACGACTTTTGGCATGGACGAGATGCCTCAGTACGAGTTCATCATTCGAAGGAGGATTAAACCCTATGTGAACCCTCGTGAGAGTGTCAGAGGAAATGAGTTATTCTGGACCAAGCAGCAGAATCTCATCTACATTGATGTGATCAAGTCCAAGCACAACATCTATGTTCCAATGCAGTGGATTGATACGGCTCATCTGAGGAAGGACCGGGCTTACTTTGGTGAAGCACTGGACTTGGTGGAGCAGTTTGGCATTGAAGACTTCAAAACGTTCCACATGGACTTTGACCCAGAGATCGTGGCTCAGTTCTTTGCTTCCTTCCACATCCACACGGATGGGGAGCGCACTATGACTTGGATGACCAATGGGAAGAGGATGTCTACCAAATGGAAGGAATTCATGGAGATGCTGCATGCTCGTGATGAGGGGCTCGATGTGCCCGTTGGTGCCCGCCCTCACGGCAACTCAGAGTCCGCCAACAAGAACAAGCTTCAACTGTTCCTTGTGGAGAAGAAGTTACCATTGGCAAGCAATCTTGGGTGCTCAACCCTTTCCTCGATGTCATGCACCGGATCTTCTGGAACACTCTCTTTCCGCGCATTGGTGACAAGGAAAGGTGCATGCTTATCTCATGGATATGTTGCTTCTGTGTGAGGAGGTGCCTCATCATGCTACCCAACCTCTGGACATCTCTCATATCATGTGGATTGAGCTCCGATTTGCGGTCTACAATCGCAAAGTGCCCATCTATGGTCCATACCTGCACCTCTTGATCTCAAAGACTTGTGAGAAGCTCTATCCGGAGGAGGACTTTTCTGCTCCAAACTGGGTTCGCCACGAGCCTATCAAGCTGCGTCAGAATAACAAGTGGGCCAATACCACTACCAGGGCTGAGGCTGAGGCTGCTAGGATGGATGTTGATGAGGATGAGGTTGAGGAGGAGGAGGCTGAGGATAGATTTGCTGGGTATGCTCCTCCAACTACTGAGCCCTCTTGGGCTAAGAAGCTGAAGGCAACGATGAAGACCCTGTTCTGCATGCAGGCCAAGGGGCAGTATAGGACCCATGTTGCTTCCAAGGAGAGTCGCCAGCGCGGTAAGAGGATCTTGAGGATGTTCGGCGAGATCGTGGAGAGCGGGTCAGAGAAGAGCATCACTCATGAGGCTGACTGGATGACCAAGCAGGGCTATCAGTGGACCGAGTCAGAGGAGGAGTCCATTCCCGCTATCGAGACCGACGAGGACGTTGTTGGTGATCTCTGTAGAGGATGCTACCACCTGTGTCGTTGGTGTCCTCTCTGCCTTTTTGGTGCCTCGATGCCAAAGGGGGAGAGAGTGTAGGATTTTCTCTCTTTGTTTCATTTTGTTGGACCTTTGTTCATGTTGCTTTAGTTTGTTGGTTTTGCGTTTGTGTTCGTGTGAATCCCGAAGACTATCATATGGTGTAATACATATGCACTCAAGTTTATCTTATTGTCTTTTATGCTTAGTAGTTCATGAGCTAATGCTATCTTGTGCCCTTTACTTTGTGCTCATATGCATTACCTTGCCTCCTTGCTTAGTGTCATTTATATATTGTTGCAAGGAATGCCTTGTCTATAAAATATAGGGGGAGTGTTGATCCTAGTATGTGTGATGTGTAGTCCAAAGCATATTTATAGAGTGCACACATCTAGGGGGAGCCTATCTATATTTTGTAGATGATGGGTTTGCCTATGTTCAGTTTTGTATCCTTATCTTCCCATATTGTCATCAACCCACCAAAAAGGGGGAGATTGTAAGGGCATATTCCACCCTATGTGGTTTTGGTGATTGATGACAATGCATTTGCAGACTAATCGTGTGCAATGAGCATTTCAGATATCTCATGTCTAGGCACAAGATGATTCGGTGCCCCTTGGAGCCTAGTGAAGACGACGTTTCTCTATGTTTCTTTTCGGTGGATTTGAGTCGTAGGAAAGCTGTACTATTAAGAGGGAGTCCGCTTCGAAAAGGTTAGGGTGGAATCAACACGTACACATCTGTTCCTTTGCACCTCCTTTCCTTTCCTTCTTTGGAGCACTGACCGATTATCCGTGTCTTTGCAACCTGAAGGACTCCAAGTGGTATTGTGTTGTGGCATGCGGTAGTCCTGCTCAAGGTAGCAGTAGTACCGCAGTGGCCCATGGTAGTACCAGCCAGGGACGCGGTAGTACCATGCTATGTGGTAGTACTGCTCCTCGGGCGTGGTAGTACTGTGGCCTCTTGCCCAGCACAGCAACACGCGTGAAAGTAGGGGCGGATGCAATTTTTTACATCCGCGCCCTATGCGGTAGTACCGTTCTCTGCATGCGGTAGTACCGTGTCGGATTTTTGCACAGATCAAAACTTAGTGGAAGTAGCCATGGATGTAATTTTATTAGTCCGTGCCTTCCCGGCCTAGAAAAACCCTGCCTTGTGGTAGTATTGCAAGGGCGCGCGGTAGTACTGCTCCGGTGGTTCTACCACTTGTTGCGTCAACGCAATAGGGCCTCGTCTGGTCTCTGCCGCAGGAGCGGTAGTACCACACAGCCTAGCAGTAGTACCACAAGGCCTTGCGGTAGTACCTCAGGTTGGTGTGGTAGTACCGCAGTCGCGGGCTGAATAAGTGGATAACGGTTGGGTGTTTCCTCTCACTATATAAGGGGGTCTTCTTCTCCAAGTTGACCACCTCTTCCATCCCTAAGCTCCATTGTTGCTCCAAGCTCCATTTCCGCCTGATCTCTCTCCCTAGCAAATCAAACTTGTTGATTCTCTAGGGATTGGTTGAGAAGGCCCCGATCTACACTTCCACCAAGAGAAATTTGATTCCCCCCACTAATACCTTGCGGATCTAGTTACTCTTGGGTGTTTGAGAACCCTAGACGGTTGAGGTCATAGTGGAGCCATATTCCATTGTAGTGAAGCTTCATGGTGTCATTGGGAGCCTTCAATTAAGTTGTGGAGATTGCCCCAACCTTGTTTGTAAAGGTTCGGTCGCTGCTTCCAAGGGCACCAATAGTCGAATCACGGCATCTCGCGTTGTGTGAGGGCGTGAGGAGAATACGGTGGCCCTAGTGGCTTATTGGGGAGCATTGTGCCTCCACACCGCTCCAACGGAGATGTACTTCCTCTCAAAGGGAACACATCCTCGTCTCCACCGACTCCACTCTTGGTTATCTCTCACCTTTACTTGTGCAAGCTTATATTGTGTTGTATCCTTGCTTGCTTGAGTGCTTGTTGTTGTTGCATCATATAGGTTGCTCGCCTAGTTGCATATCTATACAACCTACTTTGATGCAAAGTTTAATTTGGTAAAGAAAAGCTAAAAATTGTTAGTTGCCTATTCAACCCCCCGCCCCTCTCTAGTCAACTATATCGATCCTTTCATAGGCGAGGGTCAATATGGATAGTCATGACAAGCAAAGCTTGCTTGCGCTTTTCAAGGAAGCATTTCATCAGTATCGGTGTTACCTGAGGAAATAACACTTTGATGGCAAGTCTATAAACGAATTTCCGGTGAAGTCTCCTATGCTAAATTTAGAAGACATCGAATGGAAAATCCTTGGTATGCACTGGTCTTGTTCCTAGGATGAGGTACTCTCTACGATATCACATGGCAATTTGAACTTCTACTTTTCCACCCGTGCCTTACGGATCTCTTTTGCGGGAAATCTGCTCTAAGGGTGGAGAAGGGGAGCTGCGGACTGGATTGGATCTGGATGGTGGTTGGCGCGATGGGATCTAGGAGGATCTAGAGGAAGAAGGTGAGAGGATGGCGGCAGAACAGGAATTTGGAGGATGGGACAGCTTCCTAGGTTTTAGGATTAGGCAGGTAGGTAGGTGGTCTATATATAGGGAGAGGAGGGTAGTCTGGATCATTCGATTTTGATCAGACGGTCAACATAAGTAGGCCAGGAAGGTCAAATGAGAAACCGATGATGTTCTAGGGATAATTGGGATGACCCAAACCCATCAGTAACAACTGCCCGGGTCGGGTTCAGGGAAGTTTTGAACGAGCAAGCGAGGGGTATGTGCATTGTGCAGAGAGACTCCGACTTAGGCAAGAGAGAAAACGAAGATCCAGGTTGAAAGGGTCTGAGAAAGTCCAACAGAGACAAACGAGAAGCGGCACTACGAACGGACGCAAGTTTTATGAAGCCATGCGGATGCAATGCGAACGAAGCCATGATGAATGCAACAAACAAATGAAACACATGGAAACAATGAAATAACTGGAAGGCTTCTGGAGCATCGGTCTCGGGTCGTCACAACACTCCCCCACTTACAAGAGATCTCCTCCCGAGATCTAAGGATGACAAGTGGAAGAGGAAGAGAAGAGGTAACTAAGTTGCTTCTTTGACAAATGAGTGAAATCACGAACCTTGAGAGGTTGAACAAGTTGAAAGAAAGAATAAAACAGAGATGAACGAAGTAGAAAACACTCCAGCTGAAAAGAGAGGCAAGAATTGATAAGATGAAAAGAACTTGAACAGAGGACAGAACGCTCCTGCTGAATGGATAAGCAAGAAAAGGAACATGATCTTGACAAAAACGAGATGATTTGTCAAGAGAGCAACATCACCATGCCTCTAGAACGAAAGGAAGAAAATGCCAACTCCTACCACAAATGAACTTGGAAAGCAACCTTGCAGAGAAGGATTGAATGGAGTTGTTGGAAAATCAACAACGAAAGAACAAGCTTGTTGTGGGCTTATGGAAAAACATCTCAAAATTTGAGGTTCAACCTGCCACTACTGAATGATTAATTAGTTGAGAGGAAGGAAGAGATGCAAACCTCCACTTCAAAAGATAACGGAGAATGAATTGCACTTCGGAATGCAAGAAGAAGAATACTTGAGCTCCTCCTACAAGAATCTTGATGAACACTTGAAGAATGAATTAAATCCTTAACAAACCACCATGAAGAAAACTCTAGAAGGACTCCGGTAAGAAAAGAAATGGTAGGAAGGAAGTGAAGGTTGAAAAAAATATAGATGGAGCTTCCTGATGAGATAACCGATACAACTTGGAAATCCAGAAAAAGAGAAGATGAACAACATGGAAATGGGAATTTTTCAACATGAACAAACTCAGGACGAAGGGATTGAATCACCTCGAGGAAACACGAATAAGAATTATGTCATGTTTACCCTTCACCAATTTAAATTGATGACAAGCAACAGATTTGGCATACTACTTGAGGAAGGTCTTCAACGAACTACCGGTAGGATTGGAAAGAACGAATGAAATAATATGATAACAAAGGAAGAGGAATCTTGTATGAACCACTGTATGAATTGAAAAGGAATGAAGAAAAGGTAATGCACCACTTGGAAGAATTATAACACAAACAAAGACACTTGAGGGAATATGGATACAAGAGAATGAAGTGATCACGAGCTGAATAGAGAATAATTGAACGATGCACCGGTAAGATTTGGAGAACGAGAGCTGAAAACTTAGAACGAAGAAATCTTCTAAAAGGATGGCCTCCGAATGATATAGAAACGAGAACAGCTCCTGAATTTTTTTGGATGGTTATCGAAATAATTCTCACAAACGAAAACAATTATGAGGATGGCATGAAGTTAGAACCATGAATCTTCAAGAGAACGGGCCAGGATTTAGGAGAAATTCTTCTTCGGTATTCAAAGCTGAGAATGACGACGAGAACACCACCAAAATTGCTGAGACACTCCGAAAGAACAAAAAAAGAGATAAAAGGTTGAGCCAAAGAAGAAAATAATTTGAAAGCGATCTTGAAGAAGGCATCTGGCTGATGAAATTCATTCATACGTCAAACTTTGAAAAGAATTTGAGAATAGCTCCGGAAGAATTAGAAGAGCCGGGTAAGATCCTAGAAAAAGACCTGTGGGTTATGGGTCCACTCAAAAGAAAAAACCGTTGGAAATGATTGCTTGAAAGAGAGATTTGCACCGGTTGATTTAAATGGCTTGGATAAGGTAAGAACCTCAAAATAGCTTGAAAGGGTTAAGAATGGAAACTTGAATCTTCTAAGACATCTTCGGCACTTCGGATATGAATAGAGAGAGGTGAATAAATAAGAGAGACTTGGATAAGAAATTGCAAATGGGAAAATATGTGAAACAAAAGGAAGAGATATGATCAATATTGAAGCTCGAATTTAGTCCACTGGAGAAGAAAAGAGAATGAAGAATGATAAACTTAGAGCTCTTGAGCATCTTCATGAGAATCACCGGGTGAGAACATTGAAGGAAAAAAATGAAGAGAATTCACATCAATAAAATGGATACTTGGTTAAGAAATATGAGTCCATGAAGAAAAGGGTGGGTGGGTGGGGAAAATAAGACAATTTAGGACGAATGTAATGAACATCACTGAGAAAACTGAGAATTGCTTTTGCAAATGAAAAGAGGATTGAATTATCTTGACGAGAAGCACACCAGTTGGAAAAAAATTGAGATGACAATCTTGATGATCAAGAAGATTAGCACTCCCATAGAAATATGAGAACACTGATTAGGAAAGGTATGGAATCAACACTTTACAATGAAGCAACTCGAATACCACAATCAAAAGAAAACCAAGGATTGGCTTGCAGAATAAGCCAGAACAAACATATGATAGAGATTTACCCAATCCCATATCATGTATCTATCGGAAAGATATTCTAGGTAACAACTTGAATTCCCACCTATAAACTCCCAAAACTTTCTGGTTATGCAATCTGGTGTTAGGGATACTAGGAGGCACAAATATCGCACACAACTAACAAATCCTACACTCCAACTGTATCCATTCGTCAACACATAACCAAGAAAACCTCAGAAATCATGTACCTCAGGCCTTTGAAAAACATCCGCTATACTAGCTGTGGCAATACATCTGGTCACTCTCCCCAGTACTGGGTTGTGCCAAACTACTCTCATCAGAAAGAGTATAGAAGTGTTTTCATTGTCGGTGTCCTCTGGTATTCCGAAACTGAAACGATAAGCACTGTGACGAAAACACCTTGGAGCTCAACTCCCCGGGACACTGCCACAACCCCTAAATGTCAGGAGGCACCAAGACAGAATTCCCATCACATCGATATCACAACGATTCCAACAATACCTGCTTGATCCTAAAAAATTGAGTGAAAAAGGAGAGTAATCGAAACAAAAACACCTACGTCACGATTCCTCACTAGAGCAATGAAGGGGATAAAGAGTGAAAAGAATTCGTACTCTCCGATATAACTAGACTCAAATAGTTTTTTCTAGACTCAACAAGGACAACAATCGATCAATCAAGGGGGCTCCTTCGGTCGATAAGGCTCTGATACCAACTTGTAGCGCCCAAGATACGATTCTATCCCAATCACGTGATGAACTCATGATTAGGGCACAACCACATTTCCAGTGCATAACAAGGTGGATATCATTACAACATACCATGTATTGAATAGATGAGAATACAAGATAAAGGCTTACACTCGCCACCAGCTACAACATGAATACATGGATACATCATACAGAAGAGCAGGATCCGACTATGGATGAAATCAAATGAAAAATAAGAATGACATCCACCCTGCTAATCCTAGGATCCCGACCCGGAACCTATCCCTTGATCGAAGGAGAAGAAGTAGAAGAACTCCAAAACAAGCAAGCATCGCTCTCATGTCAGAACATCACATTACCTATACCTGCAACTGTTGTTGTAGTAATCTGTGAGCCACGAGGACTCAGCAATCCCATTACCATCGGGTATCAAGACTAGCAAAACTTAATGGGTTTGAAATGGATAAGTGGTGAGGTTGGCTAACTTACGAGTTCAAGAATAAGAAGAGAAACTACGCACCACTGTCGCAAACTAGTAATGATAAGAAGTGATCCTGAACTACTTAGTCATACATAACCCCACTGTGTTCTCTTCATGAACTTTCTCGAAAAGAGACGATCACGGCTACACACACGATTGGTGCATTTTAATTCAGAGCTGGTGTCATGCTCTCTACAACCGGATATTAAAAATTCCCATCTGCCACATAACCGCGGGCACGACTTTTGGAAATATTAAACCCTGCAGGGGTGTCCCAAATTAGTCCGTCACAAACTCTCATGATCCATGGAGGGAAATCCTCCATTTCGAAACAACCCGATCAAACTCGGAATCCCGGTTCACAAGACATTTTGACAATGATAAAACGAAACCAGCAAGACCTCCCAACGTGCTGACACCCTGATAGTAGCCACACGTATCTTGTCTCAGGCCACGATTGGATGAACACTACGTACGACAACCGAAAACTCATGAGGAGCACTGGCCTGGGTTGTTAATTAAGTCCTCGAGGTCCGAAAAGTCCTTATGCAAGTTTTAGTTGTTAATACGCAAATGGTAAAACCAAATTTAGGCCTTGCTAGAAGTGTTTTATTCAAAATGAATTGTTAAGGGGGCCCATAAACCCCGACCGTGTTAAGAACATAAAATCAAGGAACATAGCACCGGTATGAAGGAAATTATGGCGGCAAGAGTGGAACAAAGCACCAGGCAAACGTTCAAGCCTTTCACCCTTTACCAAGTATATAGATGCATTAATGAAATAGGAGATATTGTGATATCCTATGATACACTTGTCCCAACATGGAACAACCTGCAACTAGCAACGCTATAAGAGGGGCTGAGCAAAGCGGTAACATAGCCAACAACGGTTTGATAGGAAGGTGGAAAAAGATTAGAGGCTTATCATGGTAATTTGGGAGGCTTAATAAACAAGTGGTAGGTAGCACGACATAGCGATAGCATCGAGACAACTAGCAAAGCAAAGATAGTAGTGGTATCTAGGATAATGAGCGTTTTGCCTGAAATCCCGCTAGGAAGAAGACTGAATCCATGAATTAGACGAACCAACATAGTCAAACGGATCCTCACAATCGCAACGTAATCAGAACTATCGAGAAGTACTACAACCGAAAAGAAGCAAACAACATGATAAACAACCATCACATAAACATGGCATGATGCACAACCAAGGATGATGCATGCCCGATTTAATGATTCATGGTATGGAAAAGTGCAACAAACAATTCTACAAATTAAGTGGGGCTCAATATGCAACGGAGTTGTTGTAGGGCCCAAGATGCGATTCTATCCCAATCACGTGATGAATTCATGATTAGGGCACAATCGCATTTCAAGCGCGTAGTAAGGTGGATATCATTACAACATACCATGTATTGAATAGATGACAATACAAGATAAAGTCTTACACTTGCCACAAGCTACAACATTAATATAATAGTTCATCAATACATAGCAATCATCATACAGAAGAGCAGGATCCGACTACGGATGAAATCAAACGAAAAAAGAAGAACGATACCCACCCTGCTAGCCCAGGCTCCCAACCTAGAACCTAAATCCCTTGATCAAAGAAGAACTCCAAACAAGTAAGCATTGCACTCACATCAGATCATCGCATTACCTGTACCTACAACTGTTGTTGTAGTAATCTGTGAGCCACGAGGACTCAGTAATCCCATTACCATGGGTATCAAGACTATCAAAGCTTAATGGGTATGGAATGGATAAGTGGTGAGGTTGCAGCGAGCGACTAAGCATTTTATGGTGGCTAACTTACGAGTACAAGAATAAGATGAGAATCTACGCAATCGCTCGCAAACTAGTAATGATCACTAGGTGATCCTAAACTACTTACATTCAAACATAACCCCATCGTGTTCTTGTCTCGACCTTACTCGAAAAGAAACGATCACGGTTACACTCGCGGTTGGTGTATTTTATTTTGAATCTCGTGTCAAGTTCTCTACAACTGGACATTAAAAATTCTCATCTGCCACATAACCGCGATCACGGCTCTCGAAAGTTTAAACCATGCAGGGGTGTCCCAACTTAGCCCATGACAAGCTCACGATCCGCGGAGACAATCCTCCATCGTGGGACATCCGATCAGACTCGGGGTCCCAGTGCACAAGACATTTCGACAATGGTAAAAAATTCCAGCAAGACCTCCCGGCGTGCCGACACCCTAATAGTAGCCGCGCGTACCTCGTCTCAGGTCACGTCCGGATGGGACATCCTATGAGTAAAACCAGATCCTTGGGTTGCCCCGTGGTGGCCCCGCAGTCTACCCGTTTGGGACCAACACCATCACACTGGCCCCCCTGTATTATGTTGAATTAAGGAACCTCAGGGACGCGACCACCTATGCCAATTAATTACTTAATTCAATATTATTATGTAGGCAAATGTTAAAACCAATGTTGGGCCTTGCTGGAAGAGTTTTATTCAAAGCGAACTGTCAAGAGGGGCCCATAAACCCTCACCGTGTTAGGGACGCAAAATCAAGGAACATAACACCGGTATGACGAAAACTAGGGTGGAAAGAGTGGAACAAAACATCAGGCATAAGGCCGAGCCTTCCACCCTTTTACAAAGGATATATGTGCATTAATTAAATATAAGAGATATTGTGATATTCCAAGATATCCATGTTCCAACATAGAACAACCTGCAACTGCACCTGCAATAAGAGGGGCTGAGCAAAGCGGTAACATAGCCAAACAACGGTTTGCTAGGATGGTGGAAAAGGTTAGAGGTTGTTTCATGGCATATTTGGAGGATTGATAAACAAGTGGTAGGAAGCACGACATAGCGATAGCATCGAGACAAATAGCATAGCAATGATAGTAGTGAGGTCCAAGGTGACGGTCATCTTTCCTGACATCCCGCTAGGAAGAAGATCGAGTCCATGAAGAAGACAAACGGGCATAGACGAACGAATCCTCACAATCCACAACGTTACCGAAACTAAGGAACAACACCGGAAAGAAGCAAACAACATGATAAACACACAAGCATAATCATGATGCACAAACAAGTATGATGCATGTCCGGTTTAAATAGGCATGGCATGGCAAAATGCAACAAACAATACTACACTTTAAGTGGAGATCAATATGCAACGGGTTGCATATTGATGAAACACCACATTCAATTATTTAGTTCACTCCCGTTTTTGCTACCCATCAATATTAAATGTTGGTTAACATGGCAAGAGGTGAAGCATAAGTATACTAATTATTTAGGCAAGTTTAAATGAGGCCGGAAAAACAAACAATAATTCCGGAAAAACCTCATATGCATATTTTGGATTTGGTACTGTTCTGCCATAAACCATATTTTATAGTTGTTAAACATGCAAAATAAGTGCACCATGTTAATCTATGCATTTGTCTACCTCATTTACATATAAAGTTTATTTAAAACCGAGCTACGGTTATTTAGTTATGAAATAAACCATTTTAACATGTCATTATGCAAACTTAAACAAACAGCAAGTTAAACATTTCAAACATGGATGAAAGTTTGATATTATGAAACTATACGAAAATCTAAGCATTTTTCATATATAAAGTTTTTACATATGATGCACGATTTGTGAGTTTTTAAATGTATGAAGCATGAGGGCTTCTGTAAAACAGTAATCTCCTGGAAAAAACCTAAATTCGCAGATAGCAGAAAATAATAGTCACGGGCCAAATCTGCACTTGGGCCAACAGTGGAAGGGTGTGGGCGCAGCGGTGGCTCACCATGGGCTGAGGCCCAGTTGGTGGAGAGGGAGGCCGAAAGGGGGCGCTGTGGATGAGGCGGCCCACGTAGCAGGGCGACGAGTCAACGGCGCGGGCGAGCGCTCTGCTCGACCGAGCGAAGCAGGCAGCAACGGGGTGAGGCAGGGGAGCAGCGGCATGGGCGATGCAGATGATGGTCAACGGCGGCGGCACGACGTGGCTGGAGCTCTGGCGAGGCGGATGCAGGCAAGGCCAGATCCGGGCATGGGAAGGGGGATCCAGGCGGCGGAGGTAGCAGAACGGCGGCGAGGTCGACCTGCGTCCGGGACAAGGAGAGAGACTGCAGGTAAGAGAGAGAGATGGAGGAGGAAGAAGGGAAGGGAGAAGAGGAACCGAGGCAGGGCAGAGGAGGACAGGGCGCACGAGGGGTCTAGAGGAGGTTCTTCGGTGAGGTCGCCGGCCGGTTGCGAGGGGCTCGCACTCCTGGACAAGAGGAGGCTTGGGACTCGGGAGCAAATGAAGTGATGGGGAGGGAAGGCAGGACCAAGCTGGTGCTGGCCTGGGTCCGGTGGTGAAGAACGTCGGCGGGAGGAGGCCTTGCCGCTGCGTGTGCTCCTGTGTGAGCGAGCGAGCACTCGCGAAGGCGCTGGTTCCGATGACGGTGGTGGACGGGAGCGATGTCGCTCAGGAGCTTGGGGACGAGGCGGAGGAGGGCGCGGTTGTGGGAGCTTGGCTCCATGGAGGTGCTCGAAGCAGAGGATCCAGGGGCGCTATTCCGTTGGAGCTCGAGGGCGAGGGCGGCGCTCGGGATTAGCTGCCCTGTGGTGGTTGGCTCGCTGGGAAATCCGAGGGAGAGTGGGTGGAGGATCAAGAGGAGATCCCAAGGAGGAGGAGACAGTGGGCTGCGGCGGCAGAGGGATGGGACAAGCCTCCTAATTTCAAGGGTTTGTCCAAATTAGGTGTGGTTTGGTCTATATATAGTGAAACGAAGGAGTTTTGGATTATCCGATCGAGATCGGATGGCTACGGGTCAACGGGTAGTCAAATGGAGAAACGAAAGATGCAGGAGGTTCTCCATGGGTTGATCCGGACTGTCAGTGGAAAACGACTCCTATGGGATCACTGAAATCCCTACTACGGTCGGCGGGCCCGAGGCTGTGGAAAGAGCGGGTCTAGGAGTCAGCACAAAGATCGTTTATCCAGGTTCGAGCCGTGAGGATGCGTAATACCCTAGTCCTGCTTTTGTGTATATTTAAGTGTTCTTGAGTTCTTGAACTAGCTACGGCGCATGCATAGTCCATAAGATCCGAATCCCCCTCCCCTACGCCTCGGGCCTCCTTTTATAGAAAAAACGGGGTCGCCACAGTGGCACACAGGAGGTGGAAAGGTGTACAGTGTACAAGCTTATCGCCTGACATCACAGGACAAAACGCATTAAATGCGCTACTTAGGTGTCCTCTTGCTTTATCAGGGATGGCAACGAAGCCCGTCCCATTCGTCGCCACTTCGCCTTGCTTCGACACACGTCCAGGCCAACGAGGCGTGCATCGCCATGCAAGCTGGCAGGCTGCTGAGCTGGTGTGGTGGCAGGGTCTTCACGAAGATCTGCATGCCACCACGCAGGTGCTTGACTGGTTGGCTTAGGAGCCACGTACTGCCACGTGGGTAGTTGCTTGGTTGGTGGGTCGGTCGCTGAGCTGGGTCGACGACGGGGCGGCAAAGCCTTGTTGTGGTCTTGCTAATATTCCCGGCAAGGGTCTTGTCGGGGCCTTGCGAGCACCCTCGGCAAGAGTCTTGCCGGGGCCTCGTGGGCATCCCCGGCAAGGAGCCTCGTTGTTGTTTTGTCTTCTGGTTCCCATCTAGGCCTCGCAGGCCCTTTGTCTTCACAAAGATCTGCATGCCACTATGCAGGCCCCCTCCCGAGCTTTGGTTCCAATGTTGTCGATGGTGTCGGAACTCTCAGGCTCAAGGGTGGTAGCCTTGCTGGTGTCGGCTAAGTTACCCCGGCGAGGCTCTTGTCGGGGCTGCGTAGGCTGCCCCGCCAAGGGTCTTGCTGGGGGAAGCACATCTTGTCGCTTTACCTTCTGCGCCCCTGGTTTGAGCGCCGCTTCGGTAGTCTTGTATTTGCTTCCTTCCTCTGCCCCGCTAAGCATGGCCAGAGGTGCGGCTCTGACTGCCCGTGCACAAGTAAAGGGGTACAAAGAGGGCTCCTACTTTTGTACACCGATAGGAGCCCCCGGGCCTGGGCCACACATAAGCATGATGTGTTGTTGGGCTAGGCCCAGAACGGTGCGCGGCATGCGTGGAAGAGTTTTATCGCAGTAATTCCATCGCCAGTTGCGCTTCCCCACGACCCGCGTCGAATGCGTGACGTGGGGGGCGTGTGTGGGGTGACCGCAACATGCTTGCGTCACCCCGCGGTTAAATAGTAAAGAGGCGGTCTGCGTCCTCCCCATAAAAACAAAGGAAGCCGCAGGGGCGCGGCTCATTTACTAGGTGGACTAGGGTCGTGGCCATTATGGCACCCGCACCCCATGATCATGGGGCGTGAAACGGCCATTCCACTTGCCATCTGAATCCTGGCTCGCTCACCACATGTCCTCCATGCCTTGGGAAGGGCGGGCGGTGGACACAGAGGGTACGGGCTTTAATTCTGGGGCGGGGGGCCGGGCGCCGCCGATTGGAGCAGCGGGTCGGTCCTGTCTTCTTGCGCCCCGGCGACTGGATTGGTTGATTGGGGCAGTCGCCTTCAGGCTCACTCAGCCTCGTCTCCCTATAAAAAGAGGAGAGGGACAGGTCTTCCCGCACCCGTCTTCTCCCAGTCTGGTCTCTTTCCTTCCCTTGTCATGGCGAGAGGGCGCGGTCGTGGCCGTCCCTCTGCGGAGGCGACTATGTCTTGCTCTCGCCAGAGAGCCGTGGTGGTTAAGGAAAATCCGGACGCCCAAGGTGAAGGCCACGCTCGAGGCGGAGGTGCCGGACGGGTCCGCGGTCAGCAAGGCGGTCGAGGCAGAGCTAGGCGCGGAAGGGGGACACCCGCGTTGCCACCGTCTTTGTCGCCATATCCTCCACCGTTGCTACGTCTTGAGCTTGCATTGGTTTTTCTTGAAGAGGAAAGGGTGATGCAGCAAAGTAGCGTAAGTATTTCCCTCAGTTTTTGAGAACCAAGGTATCAATCCAGTAGGAGGCTCCTCAAAAGTCCCACACACCTACACAAACAAACAAGAACCTCGCAACCAACGCAATAAAGGGGTTGTCAATCCCTTCACAGCCACTTGCGAAAGTGAGATCTGATAGAGATAATATGATAAGATAGATATTTTTGGTATTTTCATGATATAGATTGGAATTGTAAAGATGCAAATAAAAGTAGATTGTAAACTTATATGATAAAAGATAGACCCGGGGGCCATAGGTTTCACTAGTGGCTTCTCTCAAGATAGCATAAGTATTACGGTGGGTATACAAATTACTATCGAGCAATTAATAAAAAAGTTCATAGTTATGAGATTATCTAGGCATGATCATGTATGTAGGCATCACGTCCGTGACAAGTAGACCAACTCCTGTCTGCATCTACTACTATTACTCCACACATTGACCGACTCCTACCTGCATCTAGAGTATTAAGTTCATAAAGAACAGAGTAACACATTAAGACAGATGACATGACGTAGAGGGATAAACTCATGCAATATGATATAAACCAGATCTTTTTATCCTCGATGTCAACAATACAATACATGCCTTGCTGCCCCTGCTGTCACTTGGAAAGGACACTGCAAGATTGAACCCAAAGCTAAGCACTTCTCCCATTGCAAGAAAGATCAATCTAGTAGGCCAAACCAAACTGATAATTCGAAGAGACTTGCAAAGATAACTTAATCACACATAAAAGAATTCAGAGGAGATTCAAATATTTATCATAGATAAACTTGATCATAAACCCACATTTCATCGGATCTCGACAAACACACCGCAAAAAGAGTTACATCAAATAGATCTCCAAGGAGATCAAGGAGAACTTTGTATTGAGATTCAAAGAGAGAGAAGAAGCCATCTAGCTAATAACTATGGACCCGAAGGTCTGTGGTAAACTACTCCCAACTCATCGCACAGGCCTTGGAGATGATGTAGAGGCCCTCTATGGTCGATTCCCCCTCCGGCGGAGCGCCGGCGAAAGCTCCAAGATGGGATCTCGCGGATACATAAGGTTGCGGTGGTGGAAATAGTTTTTTGTGGTGCTGCTCGAAGGTTTTAGGGTACGTGGGTATATATAGGAGGAAGAAGTAGGTCGGTGGACACTCCAGGGGCCCAAGAGGGTGGGCGGCGCGCCCACCCCCAGGGGGCGCCGGGCACCCTCGTGGCCGCCTCCTCTGTTGCTTGACGTCCACTCCAAGTCCCATGGATTGCGTTTGGTCCAAAAAGATCGCTCCCGAAGGTTTCATTCCGTTTGATATTCCTTTTCTTCTAAACACTGAAATAGGCAAAAAAAAACAACAATTTGGGTTGGGCCTCCGTTTACTAGGTTAGTCCCAAAAATGATTTGTAAGTGTAAAGTAAAGCCCATAAACATCCAAAACAGGTAATATAATAGCATGGAACAATCAAAAATTATAGATACGTTGGAGACGTATCAAGCATCCCCAAGTTTAATTCCTGCTCGTCCTCGAGTAGGTAAATGATAAACAGAATTTTTGATGTGGAATCCTACCTAGCATAATTCTCAATGTAATTTTATTTATTGTGGCATGAATGTTCAGATCCAAATGATTCAAAATAAAAGTTCATACTGACATAATAAATAGTAATACTTCAAACATACTAATCAAAGTCATCATGTCTTCTCAAAATAACATGGCTAAAGAAAGTTTATCCCTGCAAAATCATATAGTTTGTTCATGCTCCATTTTGTCACACAAGAATGCACTCATCTTGCACACCCCCGATGACAAGCCAAGCAATTGTTTCATACTTTAGTAATCTCAAACTTTTTCAACTTTCATGCAATACATGAGCATGAGCCATGGATATAGCACTATGGGTGGAATAGAATATAATGATGGAGGTTGTGTGGAGAAGACAAAAAAAGGAGAAAGTCTCATGTTAACGAGGCTAATCAACGGATGCACTAGAGCAATAAATGTATGAATTGATGTCAACATGAGGAGTAGGGATTGCCATGCAACGGATGCACTAGAGCAATAAATGTATGAAAGCTCAATAAAAGAAACTAGTGGGTGTATATCCAACTTGCTTGCTCACGAAGACCTAGGGCATTTTGAGGAAGCCCACTAGTATATGAAAGTTCTATAATGAAAAACTCCCACTAGTATATGAAAGTGACAACATATGAGACTCTCTACATGAAGAACATGGTACTACTTTGAAGCACAAGTGTGGAAAAGGATAGTAACATTGCCCCTTTTTATTTTCTTTTTCTTCTCTTTTTTTGGCCTTTCTTTTGGGGTGGGGGACAATGCTCTAATAATGATGATCATCACACTTCTATTTATTTACAACTCATGAATTACAACTTAAAAACTAGAACAAGATATGACTCTATATGAATGCCTCCGGCGGTGTACCGGGATGGGCAATGAACCAAGAGTGACATGTATGAAAATTTATGCATGGTGGCTTTGCCACAAATACGATGTCAACTACATGATCATGCAAGGCAATATGACAATGATGATGCACATCATGATGATGAACGGAACGGTGGAAAGTTGCATGGCAATATGTCTCGGAATGGCTATGGAAATGCCATAATAGGTAGGTATGGTGGCTGTTTTGAGGAAGATATCAAGAGGTTTATGTGTGATAGAGCATATCATATCACGGGGTTTGGATGCACCAGCGAAGTTTGCACCAACTCTCAAGGTGAGAAAGGGCAATGCACGGTACCGAAGAGGCTAGCAATGATGGAAGGGTGAGAGTGCGTATAATCCATAGACTCAACATTAGTCACAAAGAACTCATATACTTATTGGAAAAATATACAAGTCATCAAAAACCAAGCACTACGTGCATGCTCCTAGGGGGATAGATTGGTAGGAAAAGACCATCGCTCATCCCCGACCGCCACTCATAAGGATGACAATCTAAGAACACCTCATATTTAAAATTTGTTACACAACGGTTACCATACGTGCATGCTACGGGACTTGCCAACTTCAACACAAGCATTCTTTAAATTCACAATTACCCAACTAGCATGACTCTAATATCACCACCTCCATATCTCAAAACAATTATCAAGCATCAAATTGAGCATAGCATCCAATTCACTTCCTATGATAGTTTTTATTATACCCAACTTGGATGCCCATCATTCTACGACCAATTTTATAACCATAGCAAATACCATGTTGTTCTAAAATACTCTCAAAATGATATAAGTGAAGCATGAGAGTTCAACAATTTCTACAAAATTAAACCACCGTCGTGCTCTAAAAGATATAAGTGAAGTACTAGAGAAAAACTATCTAGCTCAAAAGATATAAGTGAAGCACATAGAGTATTCTAATAAATTCCAATCAAGTGGGTTTCTCCCAAAAGGTGTTTACAGAAAGGATGATTGTGGTAATTTAAAAGGAAAAGACTAATATCATACAAGACGCTCCAAGCAAACCACATATCATGTGGCGAATAAAAATATAGCTCCATGTAAAGTTACCGATAGACGAAGACAAAAGAGGGGATGCCTTCCGGGGCATCTCCAAGCTTAGGCTTTTGGTTATCCTTGAATATCTTGGGGTTCCATGGGCATCCCCAAGCTTAGGCTCTTGCCACTCCTTATTCCATAGTCCATCAAATCTTTACCCAAAAACTTGAAAACTTCACAACACAAAACTCAACAGGAAATCTCATAAGCTCCGTTAGTGCAAGAAAGAAAAACCACCACATAAGATACTATAATTAACTCATTATTTATTTATATTGGTGTTAAACATACTGTATTACAACTTCTCTGAGGTTCATATCTACCAATACTAGCCATAGATGCATCAAAATAAGCAAACAACACACGAAAAACAGAATCAGTCAAAAATAGAATAGTCTGTAGAAATCTGTAACCTTAGAATACTTATGTAACTCTAAAAATCCTAACAAAATATTAAGTCCTAGGAAATTTGATTATTGATCTACATCAGAAAGAATCAACCCAAAAGCACGTTTCTGTGAATTACGAAAATTATTTTCGTCCGTGCAAAAGTTTCTGTTTTTCAGCAGAATCAAATTAACTATCACCGTAGGTTATCCTATAGGTTCTACTTGGACCAAACACTAATTAAAACATGAAAACACATCTAAACAGAATCAAGATGAAATATTTATTACTAAACAAAAGCAAAAAGCAAAAAATAAAATAAAATTGGGTTGCCTCCCAACTAGCGCTATCGTTCCCCTAACTAGGCATAAAGCGAGGATAGATCTAAGTAGTGCCATCTTTGGCACTCAATTCATAAGTAGCTCGCATGATAGATTCATAAGGTAATTTGAATTTCTTTCTTGGGAAGTGTTCCATGCGTTTCCTTAATGTAAATTAGAATATAATATTTCCTTCCTTCATATCAATAACTGCACCAATCCTTCTAAGGAAAGGTCACCCAAGAATAATAGGACATGAAAGAGTGCAATCTATATCAAGAACGATAAAATCTACGGGCACATAATTCCTACTTGCAACAATAAGAACATCATTGATCCTTCCCATAGGTTTCTTAATGGTGGAATCCACAAGGTGCAAATTTAAAGAGCAATCATCAAAATCATGGAAACCTAGAATATCACATAAAGTTTTCGGAATCGTGGAAACACTAGCACCCAAATCACATAAAGAATAGCACTCATGATCTTTAATTTTAATCTTTGTAGGAGGTTCCCACTCATCATAAAGTTTTCTAGGTATAGAAACTTCCAAATTAAGTTTTCTAGGCATCAACGATATGTTTGGTAAAAGCTTTATTTTGACTATAAGCATGAGGAGAATTCAACACGGATTGCAACAAGGAAATACAATCTATTAAAGAACAATTATCATAATTGTATTCCTTGAAATCCAAGATAGTGGGTTCAATGCTATTTAAAGTCTTGACCTCTCCAACCCCACTTTTACCAAATTTAGCATCAAGATCTAAAAACTCCGAATCATTGGGGCGCCTTTTAACTAAAGTTGACTCATCTCCAGTCCCATCATTATAAAGATTCATATTTCAAAACAAGGATTTAATAGGGGACACATCAATAACTTTTAGATCTTCATCATTAATTTCATAGAAACTAGAAGAACACGCTTTTACAAAGCAATCTTTCTTAGCACGCAACCTAGTGGTTCTTTCTTTGCACTCATCAATGGAAATTCTCATGGCTTTGAGAGACTCATTGATATCATGCTTAGGTGGAGTAGATCTAAGTTTCAAAGAATCAACATCAAGCAAAAGCCTATCAACGTTCCTAGCCAAATCATCCACTTTAAGCAATTTTTATTCAAGCAAAGCATTAAAATTCTTTTGAAAGATCATAAATTCTTTCACGCTATTCACAAGATCAGAGGGCATCTTATTAAAATTTCCATAAGAGTTGTTGTAGGAATTACCATAATTATTAGAAGAATTACTAGGGAATGGTCTAGGATTAAAATTTCCTCTATAAGCATTGTTACCAAAATTATTCCTACCAACAAAATTCACATCCATAGATTCATTATTATTCTCAATCAAAGTAGACAAAGACACTCTTAGTAGCAAACAATTTCATAAGTTCATCCATCTTTCCACTCAAAACATTAATTTCTTCTATAGCATGCACTTTTTTACTAGTAGATCTTTTGGTGTGCCATTGAGAATAATTAGCCATAATATTATCAAGGAGTTTAGTAGCTTATCCTATGGTGATTTCCATAAAAGTGCCTCCCATGGCCGAATCTAAAAGATTTCTAGAAGCAAAATTCAATCCGGCATAAAAGTTTTGTACGATCATCCATCAATTCAAACCATGAGTAGGGCAATTGTGAAATTAATTTCATTCTTTCCCAAGATTGGGCAACATGCTCATGATCAAGTTGTTTAAAATTCATAATATCGTTCCTAAGGGAGATGATCTTAGCAGGAGGAAAATACTTAGAGATAAAAGCATCTTTGCACTTATTCCATGAACCAATACTATTCTTAGGCAAAGACGAAAACCAAATTTTAGCACGATCTCTAAGTGAAAACGGAAATAACTTGAATTTAACAATATCATTATCCGTATCTTTCTTCTTTTGCATCTCACACAAATCAACAAAGTTGTTTAGATGGGTAGCGGCATCTTCACTAGGAAGGCCGGAGAATTGATCTTTCATAACAAGATTCAGCAAAGTAGCATTGATTTCACAAGACTCAACATCATTAAGAGGAGCAATCGGAGTACTAAGGAAATCATTATTATTGGTATTGGAAAAATCACAAAATTTGGTATTATCTTGCGCCATCGCGACAAGCAATCCAACACACAAGCACACAAAAAGGCAAGTGAAAGAGAGAGGAGATTGGGAAAGAGAGGGTGAATAAAACCGCAAGGGTGAACTGGGGGAGAGGAAAACGAGAGGCAAATGGCAAATAATGTAATGCGAGGGAGATGAGTTTGTGATGGGTACTTGGTATGTCTTGATTAGGGCGAAGACCTCCCCGGCAATGGCGCCATAAATCTTTCTTGCTACTTCTTAAGCTTGCGTTGGTTTTACTTGAAGAGGAAAGGGTGATGCAGCAAAGTAGCGTAAGTATTTCCCTCGGTTTTTGAGAACCAAGGTATCAATCCGGTAGGAGGCTCCTCAAAAGTCCCACGCACCTACACAAATAAACAAGAACCGCGCAACCAACCCAATAAAGGGGTTTTCAATCCCTTCACAGCGACTTGCAAAAGTGAGATCTTATAAAGATAATATGATAAGATAAATATTTTTAGTGTTTTTATGATATAGATTGGAAAAGTAGAGATGCAAATAAAAGTAGATTGTAAACTTATATGATAAAAGATAGACCCGGGGGCCATAGGTTTCACTAGTGGCTTTTCTCAAGATAGCATAAGTATTACGGTGGGTGAACAAATTACTGTCGAGCAATTGATAGAAAAGCACATAGTTATGAGATTATCTAGGCATGATCATGTATATAGGCATCACGTCAGTGACAAGTAGACCGACTCTTGCCTGCATCTACTACTATTTCTCCACACATCGACCGACTCCTGCCTGCATCTAGAGTATTAAGTTTATGAAGAAAAGAGTAACGCATTAAGAAAGATGACATGATGTAGACGGATAAACTCATGCAATATGATATAAACCCCATCTTTTTATCCTCGATGGAAACAATAGAATACGTGCCTTGCTACCCCTACTGTCACTGGGAAAGGACACTGCAAGATTGAACCCAAAGCTAAGCACTTCTCCCATTGCAAGAAAGAGCAATCTAGTAGGCCAAACCAAACTGATAATTCGAAGAGACTTGCAAAGATAACTTAATCACACATAAAAGAATTCAGAGGAGATTCAAATATTTCTTATAGATAAACTAGATCATAAACCCACAATTCATCGGATCTCAACAAACACACAGCAAAAAGAGTTACATCAAATAGATCTCCAAGAAGATCAAGGAGAACCCTTGTATTGAGATTCAAAGAGAGAGAAGAAGCCATCTAGCTAATAACTATGGACCCGAAGGTCTGTGGTAAACTACTCCCAACTCATCGCACAGGCCTTGGAGATGATGTAGAGGCCCTCTATGGTCGATTCCCCCTCCGGCGGAGCGCCGGCGAAGGCTCCAAGATGGGATCTCGCGGATACAGAAGGTTGCGGCGGTGGAAATAGTTTTTCGTGGTGCTCCTCGAAGGTTTTAGGGTACGTGGGTATATATAGGAGGAAGAAGTAGGTCGGTGGACGCTCCAGGGGCCCATGAGTGTGGGGGGCGCGCCCACCCCAGGGTGCGTGTCGGGCACCCTCGTGGCCGCCTCCTTTGTTGCTTGACGTCCACTCCAAGTCCCGTGGATTGCGTTTGTTCCAAAAAGATTGCTCCTGAAGGTTTCATTCCGTTTGGACTCCGTTTGATATTCATTTTCTTCAAAACACTAAAATACCCAAGAAACAACAATTTGGGATGGGCCTCCGGTTAGTAGGTTAGTCCCAAAAGTGATATAAAAGTGTAAAGTAAAGCCCATAAACATCCAAAATGGGTGATATAATAGCATGCAACAATAAAAAATTATAGATATGTTGGAGACGTATCAACCATTTCCTCCTGCTTCATCGAGCAGCCATGTCGGGGACACGGCGGTAGAGTTTATCCTGATGTTGGGCGAGCCACCGTGTAGCTTCCTTCGTCTTCCCGAGGCATTTGTGGGGGTGCTGGAGATTGACCAGCCACCGAGGTTGAGGCTTCACATTAAGGGATGTTGCAATGGCGACATGTGGGCGAACACAAGGTTCCCCGTCCCTCACGTGATGCTCCTCCGTCGGGGTTGGAAAACCTTCGCGCACACCCACTGCTTGATGAAGGGGCACGTTCTCCACTTCAAGTTAGTGAACAGCGATTTGCTCTCCGTCAAGGTCTTTGGGCGCTCGGGAATCAGGTTAGGGTGCTGCACTGAGAGCTCGAACGACGACGAAAGCTCCTCCTCGAGTGATAGTGACGAGGAGGACACTGGTGGGGAAGACGGGGGGGACGGGTCCGACTAGGTGTCAGACAGATCGTCCTCGGGCGATGTCGGGAGCACCATCATCTACACCTGGTCTTTCCCCCGGCAGAGCGATTTGCCGGGGGCGGGGCCAGCTCCTTGAACTTCTCGGGGTCACCTCCTTGGGCGACTGGCGTGGGAAGGCCAGAGAAGACGAAGATGGAGGGTGGTGGGCCGTCAAGTCGGAGTACGATGGCACCGATGCCTTCATCTCGTATTGCCGGCCCGCTGCCTTATCTTTCGGCTCTTCTCCCGGCACTATCATCACCAGCCCTCTTCCGGACGGCCACCGGGATGTTCTCTTGGTGTCTTCTGCTACTCGTACCTCGCCTAGGCACTCCTTTTTCCCTCCCGCCATCTTGTTCTGTTTCCTAGGGAGAGGGACAAGAAAGGGATTACGGGCATCTTATCTCTTTTTAGTTTTTAAGCCTACAGGCACTTGTCGAATTTAAACCTTGTAATCCCCTTGCTCATGTTTACATTCCGTACGAACTGTACCTGTATGGGACGTATTAATGAAAAAAGGGTGCTTGTCGGGTTCTTTGTGCTTGAGCGAAGCCCATGCCAAGGAATGAATCCTTGTTATTTCTAAGATAAACATTGTCGCCCGACAACATGCCTTGCCGCCCCCTTACTTCATTCGACCATACTCACGCTTTTGGCGGAGGCAGGGGCAAAGTAGGGGTAGGCCCTTCGTTTGCTTCCTCGTCACCGCGACTACAACCAAGTTCCAACCCAGTGAATAGTTCTTGGGTACAGGAAAAGGGGAGCACGACAGCTTAGGAATAAAATGAGGTTTCATACATCCCAATTCCATACAGAAATGCATAGTAGGGGATAAAGGACTTGTATGAATCTGCAGCCCCCTGGCAACCTTGGCTTGTCGTGGTTGGACCCTTGTGTCTGCAGCCCCCGGCAACCTTGGCTTGCCGGGACCGGAGCACCGGCATGTTCTCTTTCTTCCAAATAGCTCAGCAGAAATGTCCATGTACCCTGCGAACCAAACAGGACGGAAAGGAACAGAGAGACACACACTCGACCTCTATGCTAGGGGTTAGTCACCGCTAAGCACTATCAACCCTAACCTAGGGAGAGACTCAACCTAGCATGCATGCTATAACTTACGGCACCAGCACTTCATTTATTTATGCTCGGGGTCTGCACCTGGCTTTGTACAGAGGGTTACATGCCTTGCCGGCAAGGCTTGTACAAAAGGTGGTCTGCCAGGGGGCCCGGCAACCGCGCCTTATGGCTAAAACTTGCGAAGATGTTCGATGTTCCATGAGTTGCTCACTGGAATGGCATCTTTGGTCTCCAGGCGAACTGCGCTGGGCCTGGTGACTCGTATTACCCGATAAGGGCCTTCCCACTTTGGCGCCAACTTGTTGGAATTCTTGGCCGATTGAACGCGCCGAAGAACAAGGTTGCCTTCCTCAAAGCTTCGGGCATGAACCTTGCGACTATGGTAGCGGCGCAAGGCTTGTTGGTAGAGCGCTGCTCTCATAGCCGCCTGAAGATGATATTCCTCGAGGAGCGTTGCGTCATCTTGCCGCAATCACTCTTGCTCAAGCTTGTCATAAGCGAGCACTCGAGGTGACCCGTATGTGAGTTTCGCGGGGAGAACTGCCTCTGCCCTGTTTACCAGGGCAAAGGGTGTCTGGCCGGTGGCTCGATTTGGCGTCGTTCTGATCAACCAAAGAACCGCCGACAACTCATCAATCAAGCGCCTTCCGCTCTTGTGTAGCCTGTCAAAAGTCTTTGTCCTCAGGCCACACAGTACTTTAGCATTTGCCCTCTCCGCCTGGCCGTTGCTCCATGGGTGCGCCACGGAAGCGAAACAGACCTTGCTGCCGAGGTCCTGGTTGTATTGCATGAAGGTGCGACTTGCGAAGTGCGTGCCGTTGTCAGTGATGACTCTGTTTGGCACACCAAAATGGCAGAGTGGCCCCTTGAAGAATTTGACGGCTGACTGCGCTGTCACCTTCCTCACTGCTTCCACCTTCGGCCACTTTGTGAACTTGTCAATTGCAACATACAAGTACTCAAAGCCCTCGACAACGCGGGGGAAAGGGCCCAGTATGTCGAGCCCCAGACCAAAAATCGCCAGGAGAGAGGGATTGTTTGAAGGGCTTGAGCTGGCTGATGAAGCTTCTTTGAATGGAACTGACACGCTTCACACTTGGTTAGTAGTGCCGTTGCATCCTGGAGGGCAGTGGGCCAGAAGAAACCTTGCCGGAAGGCCTTTCCGACAAGGGCCCTCGACCCTATGTGGGAGCCACATATGCCTCCATGTATCTCTGTCAACAGCTCCATTCCTTCCTCCCGGGGAATGCACTTCAATTTCACACTGTTTGGTCTTTTTCTGTACAGAACGTCATCAACGAACTGATACATGGCGGACCGACGGGCTACTTTCTCCGCTTCTTCCTGCTCCTCAGGAATCTCCCCTGTTTGGAGGAATCGAACGGTATGTTGTGCCCATGCCGGAGCCTGGGGCTCGATGGCAAGGACTAAAGGCATTTCCTCTGCTATGGGAGCGGCTGTCACTACGGCCAGGGCTTGATGCCCTGCCAGAGTCAGTTGCCCCATGGGAGGCTCAGTGTCCATGGCAAAATCTTTGGCAGCGGCTCTTGGGAGCTTGATGGGAAAGTACTTGCCGGGGCCTGATTTCCTCTGCTTGTTCTGCTTTATCGATGGCTCAACGGATGGTTGAGTTAAACAAAGCATAAAAGTACCTGGTTCCACAGGTAGTTTGAAGGCAGTGCGCTTCGACAGGTAGTCGGCGATGTCGTTCTCCACTCGGGGAACATGCTCCGCCTATATACCGTCAAAATGCTCCTCCAGCTTCCTCACCTCATCTACGTAGGCCTTCATCAACGTGCTTTGATAATCCTTGTTGACTTGCCTCATGACAAGCTGTGAATCACCCCTGACGATGAGCTTCTCGATCCCGAGGTCTGCCACGATCCTGAGACCGGCAAGCTACCCCTCGTATTCAGCAGTGTTGTTCGTCGACATCTCCCTGGGAAAGTGCATCTGGATTACATACTTGAGGTGCTCTCCGGTGGGTGCGACAGGCAGCACACCAGCACCAGCGCCTTGCAGCGAGAAAGCCCCATCAAAGTACATAATCCAGCTGCGACTTGTTTCCTTGACAGGAAGAGTGGTCTCCCGGATCTCTTCGTCGGGCGTCGAGATCCACTCTGCAATGAACTCTGCCAAGACTCTGCTCTAGATCGTGGAAGTACTTCCAAACTTCAAACCAAAGCTCAACAGCTCCAAGTCCCATTCCACATTCCTCCCGGTTGCGTCCGGGTTATGCAGTATCCGTTGCAACGGGAAGCGGGTGACGACGGTGATCTCGTGCGCTCGGGAGTAATGACGCAGCTTCCTCGAGGCCATAAGGAGGCCGAAGAGCAATTTCTGCACACCGGAGTACCTTGACCTAGCCCCCTGCAAGAGGGAGCTGCCAAAGTAAACCGGGTGCTGCATCATCTTCTTTATCTGCACCACTTCATTTGGTTGCGCAGGCCCCATCCTGCCGGCATCAGACCCTGCCGGGGGCCTCGCCTTGCCGGTACCAGGCCCTACCGGGGGGAGCTCTAGCTCGCTATCCGCTAGTCCTGCCGTTGCCAATGCCCCTTTGTCGACCTCCCTCTGCGCCACTAGCGCGGTGCTGACCACTTGATTCGTTGGCGCTAGATACAGCAACAGTGCCTCTTGTGGTTTAGGCGCAACCAGTATCAGTGTGGAGGAGAGGTATTTCTTCAAATCCTGCAGCGCTGCTTCGGCCTCTGGGGTCCATTTCATTGGGCCCGCCTTTTTCAAGATTTTGAAAAAGGGAAGGGCATGCTCAACAGACTTGGAGATGAATCTGTTCATGGCGGCAACGCAGCTGGTGAGCCGATGCACATCCTTGATCCGCGTAGGCGCCTCAATCTGCTCAATGGCCTTGATCTTGTCTGGATTCGCTTCGGTCCCATGCTGTGACATGAAGAACCCGAGAAGTTTGCCGGACGAAACACCGAAGACACACTTCTCACGGTTTAGCTTGAGGTTGATCTTGCGCAAACTTGCAAACGTCTCTTCCAAATCTTGTACAAGTGTTGCCTTGTCCTTGGTTTTGACCACTATGACATCCATATAAGCTTCCATATTTCTATGTAGCTAGGGCTCAAAACCAATTTGGACTGCTCTTGCAAACGTTGAGCCAGCACTCTTCAACCCGAAAGGCATTCGTAAAAAGCAATACGTACCACACTGGGTGATGAATGTTGTCTTCTCTTCATCTTCTCTCATCATGAAAATCTGGTGGTATCCGGAGTAGGCGTCAAGGAATGATAACAAGTCACACCCGGCCATGGAGTCAACAATCTGGTCAATGTGTGGCAACGGGAAAGGGTCTTTTGGATAGGCCTTATTGATATTTGTGTAATCAATACACAACCTCCACTTCCCATTTGCCTTGCGCACCACCACCGGATTGGCCAACCACGTCGGATGGAGTACTCATCTCACCAAGCCTGTCGCTTCCAGCTTCCTGATCTCTTCTGTGATGAACTCCTGCCTTTCCAAAGCTTGCTTCCTGACCTTCTGCTTGACAGGTTGCGCATGAGGACAGACAACAAGATGGTGCTCAATCACCTCACTGGGAACGCCGGGGATATCGGATGCTTGCCATGCAAACACATCAACATTCGCCCGCAGGAAAGTGACGAGCGCGCCTTCCTATTTGCTATTGAGGGTGGAGCTTATGGTGAAAGCCCCTCCCGTGCCATCCTCCTTGGCAGACACCTTCTTGGTCTCTGGTGGTGCAGCTCTGGATTTCTTGCTCTTGTCGGTGGAGCTCTCTGGCACGTCCTCGACGGGAGCACAACACTCCGAAGAGGTGCGCTTGCCGGAGTGGGTGCAAGATGTCTTGCCGGTCTTCTTCCCTCCCGGGGCTTCGGCGGCAGGAGCAAGTGCCTTGGCGGCAGTCGCCGCAACTGCTTCCCGGTAGAGTTGGTCAGCGCAGATCAGCGCATCCTTCTTGTCGGAGGGGACAATGATGATGGTCATCGGCCCAGGCATCTTCAGCGTGTTATAGGCGTAGTGTGCCGCCGCCATGAACTTGGCTAGTGTCGGGCGGTCGAGGATCCCATTGTAGGGCAAGGGGATCACGGCTACATCGAAGACAATCCTCTCCATCCTGTTGTTCAACTCGCCTCCAAACGTCACGGGCAGCGTGACGTTACCCTTCGGCTGACTCCTTCCTGGGTTGAACCCTTGAAACATGCATGTCTCTTCGAGGTCTCCATAAGGAATCTGCAGCGTTTTGATCACAATAGGCGAGATCAAGTTCAAACCGGCCCCGCCGTCAACTAGCATCTTTGTCACCTTGAGGTTGCGTACCGTTGGTGAAACCAACAACGGCAGACACCCGACCGCAGTTATGCGATCAGGGTGGTCCTCGGTGTCAAAAATGATAGGCGTGCTAGACCACTTGAGTGGCTTCTGAGCATCGAATGATGGCTCCGCCGTTGTGATCTCATGCGCGTACTTCTTGAGGTGGCGGTGAGAGGTGTGCCGCAATGCGCCGCCGTCGATGCACATGTCCTCCGTAGCATTCTGAAACTCATGGTCGCCGGACTCGTCATCCTAGTCATGATCATCGTCTTCTTGCTTCTTGTCGTGGCCCAGGGTGGGCCTCTCTTGCTGGTTATCCTTGCTGCAGCGGCCTCCTTGGCCGCCATGCTTCCTGCCAGATCCTTCGGCACCGTCCTGACCCTTCTCCTTGTCCAGCCTTTCATACTCAGCTTTTTTCTTCTCGGCAATTAGCTCAACTTGTCAGTAGTTCTGGAGGTCATGGCCCTTGGTGCGGTGGAGCTTGCAGTACTGCTTGTCGGAGCTTCCTAGCTTGTCGGCAGCCACCAAGGCTCGGCAAGCGGCGCACCCGGCAACTTCCTTGCCGGGGTCGTGTTGATGGTATAATTTGGCTACTTAGTATGTGATGAGCCAAATTAAATCAATGATTTATCAAGCTGATCGGTTAATGCATTGTTGAAGTATTTGCCACAGGAAATTTCATGGAAGGTGAAGATACAAGTCCTAAGAAGAATCATGTGCTATACTGGACCATGGGAGTGATGCATGCAAGTGATATATATCTACGTATATGAAGAAGTATGCTTAGTCATGATGGCCATTATCCAGTTTGATTTGCGACGTTGCCGGAATATTTAATATTTTCTTGGTGGGCTCAAGGTATTTATACATATGCTTAGCCACTATATTTAGTGTGATGGCGACGTGGCCGGAATACTTTATTCATATATGCAAGACTGTATGTACGTGGATATGGCCTAGATTTGTTACATACTTAGATTGGCAAGTATATTTTTGTAGAAGTATGCTACATGGTAACCGAATCAAGAAAGGCTAGTCCTGATCGGTTTTAGCTTCAGAGTTGTAATCTTATACGCCAAGTCCAGCGTGCCGTATATATGTAAGGCCATGGCCGATTGGAAAACCCCAAGCAATCAATCTATCAATACAAAGTCTTTTTTCACGTACGTCTATTTTCATCGTTACTTCCTGCCGAGCCCTAGCAGCCCTAGGGTTTGGCGATCTTTGTCGTTTTGCGCTGGAAAGCGGCCGGTTCTCCTCCATGAAAGCGAGGAAATCTTTGTTGCTTTGGTCGTAAAGCAACCGTTCGTCGTCACGAAAGCACCACGGTTATCCTGGTGTTGTGCGGCGATTTCGCGTGCCAACACAATTGGCGACTCCGCTGGGGACAAGAAGAAGAAGAGTTACACGATGAGTACCGAGTCCAAGAACGGGAGCGACATCGACCCGGAGAACGTCATCGTTGTCACACTCGACGATCTGTCGGAAGATGTTCGGCGCGAGCTTGAAGAAGAGCTTGAGAAAGAAAAGGTTGAGAGGTTGAAGCTCACGTTGGCTGGATACGCGAAGACGAGAAACGACGTCGTCAAAAAGGTAGTTCCGAGCCCTTCCGATGCTCAGGTAAAAAACTCAACCGAAGAAATTGCTCATCTAATTGATGTGTCCGTAGCTAGTAAATATGGTTCTGATATGGAAAATACGACACGTACAATTACTCAAGAAGTAGCTAATAGACTTGAAGAATTTAAGGAGCAGCTTAATAATGATCTTGAAAAATGACTACCTGGTCATGTACGCTCATTAGTGCTCCAAGTCAATGATGAGTATTCTGGAAAAAGGCTGATGCCACCAGATAGTAGCAGATTTAACAATTTCCAAGTAATATACATACGCCTAGTGCATCGGCTAATGCTATGCAGCCTCATGTTCCTTTAAAAAATAATCTGGATGGCCGGAACTATGTTGTTAGTTCGGCCAATAATTTAGTTGCTAGTACTACTGCTCCTATTGTTTTGACTTCGGTTCCACAAAATCACAATAACAATTACCGAAGTTTTGGTTTTAATTGTAATTTGCAGCAGCCTAGTTATCTGACAGTAGCATATAGTACGCCACCACTGCCGCCTATTGGTACCGGGGTTCCGTACGGGCCGGTACCCGATTCATATTTTAGTGGGTCTCCGTTGCAAACTTCACATGCTCAAATTTCCTTGCCGGAGTTTCCGCCGCGTGCTTGTGTTTCATCTGCTCCACAAGCCAGTTCTATAAAGCCCAATAATAATTTGAAGGATCAGCGTGCTAATATACTTAGAGAATTTGGTTTAGAACCCAAGGGTAGAGCATGTGCATATCAAAAACCATACCCTGATTATTTTGACTCGACACCATATCCTCGTGGTTTTAGAATTCCAGATTTTGTTAAATTTACGGGGGAAGATGGCAGATCTACTTTTGAGCATGTGGGACAATTTTTAGCACAATGCAGCAAGGTCGGCACACCGGATGTTTTTAGATTAAAATTATTTCCTTTATCTCTATCCGGTACTGCATTTACTTGGTTTACATCGCTTGCTCCTAATTCTGTTTCAACATGGGCACAATTGGAGCAAAAATTTCATGAGTATTTTTATAGCGGTGAAACAGAACTTCGACTTTCAGATCTAACTATGGTTAGGCAGAAATATAATGAGCATGTTCATGATTATATTAGGAGGTTTAGAGATGTCAAAAACCGACGTTTCAGCTTGACCATAGCCGAAAAGGATTTAGCCGATCTTGCCTTTTCAGGTCTACTTGCTCATATTAAGGATAAACTAGAAGGGCAAGAATTTTTAGATGTTAATCAAGTTTTGCAGAAGGCTTTGGCGCAGGAAAACCGAGCTAAGGAAATTAAACAATACAACCGGTTTAAAGAAAATAGAAATAAAGAGAAGGATAACCATGTGGTTAATGCCTTAGATTATGATAGTGATTTGGCTAGTGAGGATGATGTTAATATATGTGTAGACGAATGGGTTCAAGCGCCAAAGTAAAAACCTTCTGCATGTTCTGCTTTGAAACCTACACCTGCTAGAAGAGACAAAATTAAATATACTTTTGATATAAGCAAGTGTGATAGAATTTTTGATATGTTACTGCAAAATAAATTAATTAGAGTGAGGGAGGGTCATGTAATTCCACCTCCGGAAGAATTGGGTAGAAGAGCTTATTGTAAGTGGCACAATTCTTTTTCTCATGCTACTAATGATTGTAACGTGTTTCGTCGACAGGTGCAATCGGCCATCAATGAAGGACGATTGACGTTTATAGAAGGTTCTAAGTTGAAGCTCGACAGCGACCCTTTTCTGATCAACGTGGTCGAGCTTGAGAGTAAGAAAATGCTTATTCGGTCGGATTAGACCGAATCCGTGAGAGAGAAAAACGTTGTTGACAACAGTTCTCCTCCAAGGATGATCAAACCAAAAAATCCAGAAATAGGAGTATGGAAAGTCAACGGAGGAAGGAGACAAGCTCCAAGGCCAAAGCCGACAGTTAGCATGTTGCTGGAAAAATATACCTCACGCAAGACCAACAATGTGTTTAATCGGCTTAGAGGTAATAAGTGTCCTAGATCTCCTTCTGGACCTCATAGTCATGAGCAATGGCAAGGAAGTGCATATGACCAACAGCCGTATTTTGCAATGGAGCCGACATATTGGGGTTGTGCACCTCTTATGTATCCGCAGTTTCCTCCATGGGGGTTTAATCCTTGGATGCCATATCCTACAGGGCCAGCAGGTTATTTTCAGCCGGGATGGATCCCGCTGATGCCTATGTTCAGACCAAGTGCGCATGAGAAAAGGGCTCGGTTTAATGGAGGAGATAGGTCAAGTGACGCCATTGAGATTCGAGGAAGTCCATCACCGGTACGCAATGTAGAGAGCAAAAACTATAAGGGCGACCACAAGCAAGTATGGATGTCGGTGAAGCGTGCTGAACCTAAACCAGTAAAATGTCCACATGATTTTGGTGCCAGGCTGAAAGTGGTGGAACATCAATTAGATGAGGTTGTTCTCAGTAGCACAGAATCAAGCAATGATGTTGAACTAGGATCGATCCCAAAGGAAATTGTTAGTACAGAGGAAAACAATGGTGTGAAGGTGCAGCCAATGGGACGACCTAATCAATGTGAGGAAAAAACTGGTTTTGGGCATAGCATGCATGCACAATCAGACAAGCCATTTGTGGTGTCCTCACGTACTAGTCAAATGTCTAAACCGGCAAGCTCACAAGTTGATCTGGTCATGGCAAGTTATGGTCCAGGAGCATACAAAGGTATCAAGTCTAATACTAGTACACATGTACGTTGGGATTCAAGCAATGTACGCGGCCAGAAATTTAATGCTAATAACGTATATGATCAACAAAGAAGTTTTCCGGCCAGAGATAAAATGTTCGCCGGAAAAACAGAAGTACGCCAGTACAGGCCAAAGTACCCCGGGGGCAGCAAAATTAAGTCAGTCACGCCAGGGACTAAACCAGCACCTCAGTGCTGCCCAAAGGGACTTACTCACACTCAGAAACAACGTGTACAGTGACTGCGGACATTGGAAATAAAGGAAGAGATAGCTGAGAAGAAGCACGATGAATGGTTCAATCAAGATAAACCAATGATACCCACAAGAACTTGGAAGGAGAAGTGCATCGCAGCGGAGGAAAGTAAAAATACGGATGACACCATTATTGTAGAAAATTCAGAGAATGATAAAGATGTACCAACTGATATGGATGTTAATATGGTGTTCGCATTGCCTGCTGAATTTCGTGCGCCCGAGGCTGGAATTGCTGAACTTGTTCTTGGCCCAAAGAATGCTACATTTGAGCAGCCAGAGAAGCATGGACAGCACCTAAAGCCATTATTTATCAGAGGTCACATTGATGGTAAGCCTATTGGTCGCATGCTTGTTGATGGCGGTGCAGGTGTTAATATTATGCCCTTTTCGGTATTTTCTAAACTGAACCGAAAAGAGAGCGAGTTAATGAAGACCAATATGGGACTTAGTGGATTCTCAGGGGAATTGTCGAAGGCTAAGGGTGTTATTTCCATGGAGCTCATAGTCGGAAGCAAAACGTTGCCGACTGCGTTATTTGTTGTTGATGTCAAAGGCCGGTATAATATTCTATTGGGATGCGACTGGATTCATGCAAATTGTTGCATCCCTTCTACCTTACATCAGTGTGTAATTCAGTGGGTTAATGATGATGTGGAGGTGATTGAGGCTGATAATTCTTCATGCATTGCTTTGATGGACGCGCCGGTTGATTGGCAACACGGTGTGATGCGATGTTTGACCGTTAGGGATTTATGGACTATGATTATGTCAGTATTGGTAGAGATGGTTTTGTACCTATAAATGCACAACCGGCTAATGTAGCTCGGCTTAATGATTTATCTATATAAATGATGAGTAAAGACGATAGTATTAAGTGGCTGCAAAGACGCAGGGAGGAGTATCGTTCCGGAAAGAACGATATGCATGAAACTATTGAAGATTTTGATAACATGGAAAAGCTTGGACAGGGATTCTCATTGGCTGATCAACTTAAAGAAATTGATATTGGTGATGGAAGTATTCCGAGGCCTACATTTATCAAAGCTAACCTGAAAGCCGATCAGAAAAGTAAGGTATGTTTATTACTTAAAGAATTTGTTGATTGCTTTGCTTGGAATTATACTGAGATGCCTGGTTTGAGTAGAGATTTAGTAGAGCATAGATTACCTATTAAATCTGGTTTTAGGCCGCATAAACAACCTCATAGAAGTTTCAATCCTAATTTATATGACCGCATCAAAGAAGAAGTTGATCGGTTGTTAAAAGCTAAGTTTATTTGGCCCTGTAGATATGCAGATTGGTTTCTAATATTGTGCCCGTGGAAAAGAAAAATACTGGTAATATTAGAATCTGTGTTGATTTTAGAGATTTGAATAAGGCTACTCCGAAAGATGAATATCCTATGCCTATAGCCGACATGCTTATTAATGATGCATCAGGACATAAAGTGATTAGCTTTTTAGATGGTAATGCAGGTTATAATCAAATATTTATGGCCGAACAAGATATGTCTAAGACTGCTTTTCGTTGCCCAGGTTTTGTTGGTTTATTTGACTGGGTCATTATGACATTTGGGTTGAAAAATGCCGGCGCTACATACCAACGAGCTATGAATTTAATTTTTCATGATCTTTTAGGCATTGTACTAGAAATATATATTGATGACATAGTTGTTAAATCGGATGGCTTTGATCATCATTTAGCCGATTTAAGATTAGCTTTTGAAAGGAAGCGCCGGTATGGATTAAAAATGAACCCACTCAAATGTGCTTTTGGCGTGTCGGCTGGTAAGTTTTTAGGATTCATAATTCATGAAAATGGCATAGAGATTGACCCTAAGAAAGTGGAGGCAATTAGAAATTTGGAGGAACCCACGTGTAAAAGGGATGTGCAAAAGTTGTTAGGAAAAATTAATTACTTGGGGCGATTCATATCTAACCTTGCAGGGAAAATTGAATCGTTTGTTCCTTTACTTCGGCTAAAGAATGAAGCCGAATTTACTTGGGGGGCAGAGCAACGAGATGCTTTTAATTATATAAAATGATGCTTGTCGAATCCTCCAATATTGCGTGCGCCCGAGTCCGGTGTGCCGTTCAGGTTGTACATTGCTGCAGAAGATAGAGTGATCGGTGCGGTGTTAGCGCAAGAGGTCAGCAGGAAAGAATACAACATTGCATACTTAAGCCGTCGTTTGCTCGACGCCAAAAGTTGGTACGTGTTTATTGAAAAGTTATGCTTATCTTTATACTATGCATGTACCAAGTTTCGGTCTTATCTTCTTTCTAGTACGTGTGTAGTAGCTTGCCAGGCTGACGTCATTAAATATATGTTGCAACGACCGATCCTTAGTGGTAGGATTGGAAAGTGGGCTTACGCACTAATAGAATATGATTTAACATATGAATTGTTGTGTGCTATGAAGGGTCAAGTTATCGTCGATTTCATTATTGATCATAGGATTAAAGGTGATGAAAATATCAATTATGTTAGTGTGTGTCCATGGAAACTTTATTTTGATGGATCGGTTTGTAGGGACGGGCAAGGCGTCGGTAATGTTTTAATTTCACCTAATAATGTTGTTTATGATACATCAGTCCGTTTGGAATATCCTTGCACTAATAATCAAGCTGAGTATGAAGCTTTACTATTTGGTTTACAAACTGTAGTTGATATGGGTGTAAAGGATCTAGATGCTTTTGGGGATTCGTTTCTGGTAGTACAACAAATTAAAGGCGATTTTCAATGTTTTGATGGGTTATTAAATAGTTATTTGGAACGATGTTTAGACATAATTAAGTCTCTAGATACATTCACCATCCATCATATACCAAGAGAAGAAAATTCTAGAGCTAATTGTTTAGCACAGCAAGCATCCGGGTATCACATTAGCAAAGGAATGTTTTTTATATTAGAAAAGCGGATGCATGCTGAGTCTATAATGTTGGATACTTTGCCACAGAGTGCACTTGGGCCAAGTACAGTTGAACAATTAGCTGTACAATGTAGTGCAGATTCGGTGCATGAGTCACAAACGATCGAATTAGCAAATAACTTAGACTCGAGTGATTGGAGAGTTCCTCTAGTTAATCATTTAAAGGATCCAAGTCAAACGAGAGATAGAAAAATTCGGCGACAAGCTTTAAAATATACCTTATTTAACGATGAGTTGTATCGCCGAACAATCGATGGGTTATTTTTAAAATGCTTGATTCTGATCAATCTAGAGTGGCTATGGGTGAAGTGCACGAATGAATATGTGGGACACATCAATCGGCTCACAAAATGCGATGGTTATTAAAAAGAGCAGGGTTTTATTGGCCGACTTTGCTAGAGGATTGTTTTCGGTACTATAAAGGTTGTGAGGCATGTCAAAAATTTGGGAATATACAGTTGGCGCCCGCAGCTATGTTGAATCCTATAATTAGACCGTGGCCATTTAGAGGATGGGGCTTAGATTTTATTGGTGAAATACATCCTTCGTCTTCTAAAAGACATCGCTTCGTCCTAGTTGCCACAGATTATTTTACTAAATGGACTGAACAAGTTCCTTTGAAAAATATGACTCACAAAGAGGTTATTAGTTTTGTTTTAGAGCTTATTATTAATAGATTCGGTATTCCTCAAACTTTAACTACTGATCAAGGCGCTTCTTTTATGTCTCATCAATTTCGTGAATTTGCCGAATCTTTAGGAATTAAATTGTTAAATTCGTCGCCTTACTATGCTCAAGCTAACGGACAGGCCGAATCTAGCAATAAAACTTTAATTAAGCTTATCAAGAAGAAAATTGAGGAGCATCCGAAAAGATGGCATGAGGTACTTTCGGAAGCTTTATGGCCTCATCGGATATCTAAGCATGGAGCAACTCAAGTGGCACCGTATGATCTGGTATATGGTCAGGAGGCGGTGTTACGTGTAGAGGTTAATTTACAAGCTCTTAGAGTGGCCAGACAAAATGATTTGTCGGCTGTAGATTATAATTATTTGATGATGGATAAGATAGATGACATTTCAGAAGAGAGATTAAGAGCTTTGCGAGAAATTGAGAAGGAGAAATTAAGAGTAGCCAAGGCTTATAATAAAAGGGTGAGAGAGAAATTGTTTCAAATAGGGGATTTAGTGTGGAAAACGATTTTACCTATTGGAACTAAAGATAGAAAATTCGGCAAATGGTCGCCGAGTTGGGAAGGCCCGTATAAAATTATAGAGACTGTTCCTGGAAATTCATATTTTGTACAATCTTTGCAGGGAGAGAAGTTGTCCAAAGCTCTTAATGGAAAATATTTGAAGAAGTATTATCCTAGCATGTGACAGGAGGCCTGAACATGTTGTGGCCGATATGTTATTTCAAGTATCGCCCTGAGCAAATTTGGCCGATATATTATTTGAAATGTCGCCCTAAGAAAATTTGGCCGATGTATCATTAGACAACGCCCTGAGTAATGATATGATCAATGACCAACTTTATCCTACAGCAATTCCTATATATTTTTGGTCAATGCAATTGTACCAAAAATAGAGGGGCATGTGTTGATGGTATAATTTGGCTACTTAGTATGTGATGAGCCAAATTAAATCAATGATTTATCAAGCTGATCGGTTAATGCATTGTTGAAGTGTCAGGACCCCGACTCGATGTCACATCGATCTAGCTGGTAACACCTCATATCACTTTGCGGCCTCACGCACGGTATCCCCACGGGTGTCGTCTTACCTTTTCCCGGGACCGTTTGCGCCTTTTGGCTCACGTATATGATAGTGTCGCTAGCATCCATATGATAAAGAGCCCGGGCTGACATGACTAGTCGTAAACCCAAAGTGGCACAGACTTACAGGGACAGGCATCCATGACCCAGCTTCGAACGTGTCGGTCATCAGCAAGTGGGTCCGAGCTGTAGCACTGGGCTAGCAGGACTCCGGTAAACCGGGCTGTAGCGGGCTAACAGGACTCCGGTACTCAAAGCGTGACATTTCCCCGAAGGGACAGACACAGGAACGAAGAAGGACACATGCCGGCCAGCCTAAGTGTTCCAGAGCAGTAGCAAGCTACCATGGCTCAGCGGTAACACTAGGAGACATTTCCCGGTAAGAGAGGCTACTAAAGATAAACAACTAGATAGTCAGATCCCACACATACCAAGCATTTCAATCATACACACAATATGCTCGATATGTGCAAATACAACGAAGCATCACAACATGACTCTATGACACAAGTACTTTATTTAAGGCTCAGGGAGCCATACATAACATTCACAAAGGTACGGGTCTCACGACCCAACATACAAGTCATACAGTCATACAAGCCAGCAGCGGAAGTACATTGTCTGGGTACAGACAACTAGTAAAATAAAAGAGGCTTGGAAGCCTAACTATACTACGTGGTCCATCACAAGCTCAGGGTCACCACCTGGGTCTTTAGCCTACTCGTTGATGTCAACGTCTACATAGAACCCATCAGAAGGGGTTGCAGCGTCTTCTGTAAAGAAATGTAAATTATAGCAACATGAGTACAAAGGTACTCAGCAAGACTTACATCAGATCCTACATACATGCATAGTATCAAGAATGGTTGGTGGAGTTATTGCAGCAAGCCAGCTTTGACTCTTGGCTAGACTATCCTACGATACTCCAACTTGAAATGTTTTGCGCACACGAGTCCACTACTCACCACTTCAATACACTACCGAGGATCCACCTCCGTCTTCCTACGGAAGAGCCATCCTCGGCACTCACACTTATCTTGAGGCTTTTAGTAGTTTCCATTTACTTGTCTATGAACTGTATAGGCAACCAAGTAGTCCTTTACCGCGGACGCGGCTATTCGAATAGATCATGATAACCCTGCAGGGGTGTACTTCTTCATACATGTTTCCACCACTTAGCGTCTGCACACGACATGTGCTCGGCAGACTTCAAGCGAAAGCCGACGTGGGTGTAGACCACGACCTACCTAAACACTTAAGCCTCTAGTCCAGGTTTATCGCCTATTCAGGTTCCATCCGCAGGGAGTCCGGCCGAGGTTTCCCATACGGCCCCGAACGATGTGAACAGGGTTCCCGAGATACCTAACGGGTATTCGGTACACCCGGCCACGTACCTACCGCATCACAGCCCACCCCTACGGTCAGCGCTGTCCACGGCCTCCAGTAGGCTACAAACACCAGAAACTACTTGCAACTCCTGGACAGAGAGCTAGGGTGAATAAGAAGTCGAGCGGGGTCATATTTCAGGGCCCAATGCATGGTAGTAGCTGTATCTTAAATCACACATACAGATCTCAGTGCTTAAGGTCGGCTTCAATGAAACAACCCACCATGTACTCCTACATGGCCTCTCATCGATACCTTTACCAAATCGTGTTCACCACACCACTCTCATTACCGACATAATCATTTCACTCTAGCCCATCACCCAGATGAACCAGACCTGACACGACTCTAAGCATAGCAGGCATAGCAAGGTAGGAACAACACATACACATGGCTCAATCAACTCCTACACATGCTAGTGGGTTTCATCTAGTTACTGTGGCAATGACAGGTCATGCAGAGGAAATGGGTTCAACTACCGTAGCACACAGCAGTTTGAATCGCGTTGTCTTAATGCAGTAAAAGAGAGCAGGAGCGAGAACATGGGATTGTATCGATATGATCAAATGGTTGGTTGCTTGCCTGATGGTTCGATGCTCGGATATGATTCTTCGTTAGGGTAATCACGGTACTCCTCGGAGACAGAACCTGTCGCAAAGGACATCGATACACAAGCATCACCAAACAATGTGCAACAATATGATGCATGCATGAAACATGGCAATATGAGTGTGTTGGGCTAATGCAACTAAAACCAGAGGGGTTTGAACAAATTTGAATCAAGGATTCAAATTTCAAACTCAAACATGGCCTCTTTAAGTGCTTTTCCTTATTCTGCTTAAAACATCAATTTAACTTGTTTGATCATGCATGAAAATAGTACAGATGGATAGATTGGATTTTTCTGATCATTTTTCATATATAATTTGTCCAATTTGGAGTTACAGAATAAAAGTTATGAATTTTTGAAGTTTAATTAATATTCTGGAATTTCCTGATTTAATTTAAATCCAGAAAATCAATTACTGCGTCAGCCTGACGTCAGTGTGACGTCAGCAGGTCAACGGAACAGGTCTGGGTCAAACCTGACAGTGGGTCCCGCATGTCAGGGTGATTAATTTAATTAAAAGTTAATTAAAACTAATCCTGTTTAATTAACAGGGCTGGGCCCCACCTGTCATTGACTCAGGGGAGTCAACCAGGGCCCACCCGTGGTCAAAGTCAAAGTCGGCTGCCGGCGTTTAGTCGCCGGCGAGCCCGACGCGGCGGCGGAAGTGGTTTTGGTCATTTCGGCCACCAAACGGACCGCGGAGACCACCGGAGTGGAGCTGAGGACAACCCGCAGCTCTTGGCGGAGTCCGTTGGGGTCGGGGTGGCCGGAGTCGACGGCGGCGAGCTCGGCTGCGGCCGCCGGGGTTCGGTCGTGCACGGGAACGGGGTTGGAGCTCGAAGTCGAGCGAAGCGAGGCGCTAGGGATGCTCTACGGGGTCTTGCGAACTCGTTGGACTCGCCGGGGTGACCAAATGGTCACCGGAGCTGCGTCGACGGCGAGCTCGGCGACGGCGGAGGTTCGGCCGTGGTGGGGAGGAGGCTATGGTGAGGGAACGAGGGGGAGAAGAGGGGGAAACGGTGGCGTAGCTCACCGCGGTTGCAGTGGGCGTCGAAGCGGGCTCGGGGACGTGCCGGAGACGACGAATTCGACGGCGACGATGATCGGAGCCGAAGAGGGGAACGGCGACGTGGCGGCGATGCAGGGCTTCCGGGGACCCGTGGAGCGGTGGGGAGGAAGAGGGAGTTGTGGCGGAGCTTCTGAGCTAGTCGGGGGAGCGAGGGGTGGCCGGAGATGGCTGCTGTGGCGAACGGCGGCGACGGTGGTGTTCGGCCGTGAGAGAGAGAGAGCGAGGGAGAGGAAGGAAAGAGCCGGGGAGAGTGAGAGAGAGCAGGGGGGATCGGGACGGGCTGCGGGCGTCGTCCACGCGGCCAGGAGGTCGTCGGCAAGCAGGAGGTGGCCGCGCGGCCGTGCGCGCGCGAGCACGCAGCAGCTTCGGGGCGAGGGGAGGAAGACGACGGAGGGCTACAGTGCTGGGCTGGGTCGGTTGCTGGCTGGGCCGGCCAGCTGGCTGGGCCGCACAGGGAGGAGCCCAGGTAAGTTTTTCCCTTTTTCTTCTGTTTTCTGTTTTATTTAATATATCTGCAACTTTGTTGAATTAAATAAAATACCTAGGCAACTTCAAAAATCACCAAACTATTCCTGGCCCATAGTTGGATTATTTCCAACATGAAACATTTTAGTTTGGAGATATTTGAGCATTTAAATATTTTATATTATTTTAAATGCCCAAATTCAAATATTTATGATTTAATTCAAAAACCCTAGGATGGCCTAGGAAAATGTGCACCATTTTTGGCAGAGGTTCTGAACCAAGACAAAAATGATGGGCATTTTAGAAGGGCATTTCAGGTTCATTGAAAAATTATTTTAGTAACCCTAGTTGGTTTCAGAGGGGACTGGGGGTTCTGTCATCCCCATTTCAAGTTTCTGATGAATGAGTAAACATGATGCAACACTCTAATGCATGACTAGCTAGGGTGTGACAACTCACCCCCACTCAAAAGAATCTCGTCCCGAGATTTGGGTTCCTCCGGGAAGAAGGCGGGATACTCGAGTCGAAGACGATCCTCCCTTTCCCAAGTTGCTTCATCCTCAGAATGATGCGACCATTGAACCTTGAGAAACTTGATATTATGACGTCGCGTGGTACGTTCGGCTTGATCGAGGATACGAATGGGGTACTCTCGATATGTAAGATCATCTTGGAGATCAAGCGTTTCGTGGTCCACTTCACGGATAGGATCCGAGAAGCAACGCCTGAGTTGAGAAACGTGGAAGACATCGTGAACTCTGGAGAGATGCGGAGGTAGTTCCAACTGGTAGGCAACTTCTCCTCGTTTGGCAAGAATGCGAAAAGGTCCAATGTAACGAGGAGCCAATTTGCCTTTGATACCGAAACGATGGGTTCCCTTCAGAGGGGTGACCCGAAGATAAGCCTTCTCGTCAACCTCGAAAGTCATAGCCCTATGTTTTCGGTCATATTGACTCTTTTGGCGAGATTGGGCTGTTTTCAACTTTTCACGAACGATACGAACTTGATCTTCTGCTTCCTGAATCATGTCCGGGCCAAAGAATTGTCTTTCCCCGGTCTCTGACCAGTTAAGGGGTGTTCGACATCGTCGTCCATAGAGAACTTCAAAAGGGGCTTTACCCAAGCTAGATTGATAGCTGTTGTTGTAAGCGAATTCGGCAAATGGAAGACACTTCTCCCAGTCCATTCCGAAGGAGATAACAGAGGCTCGGAGCATGTCTTCTAGAATCTGATTGACGCGTTCCACTTGACCACTCGACTGAGGGTGGAAAGCGGTGCTAAAGGAGAGACGGGTTCCCATAGCATTTTGGAAACTTTCCCAAAATCGAGAGGTGAAAAGACTTCCTCGATCCGAGTTAATTTCCAAAGGAACACCATGGAGAGACACTATTCGGGAGATGTACAAGTCTGCCAGCTGACTAGCGGTTATACTCTCACGAACTGGTAAGAAATGAGCTACTTTGGAAAGACGATCGACCACGACGAAAATAGCATTATTCCCTCTCTTGGTCCTGGGAAAACCGGTAATAAAATCCATACTAATTTTATCCCATTTCCATTCAGGAATAGCTAAGGGTTGAAGGGTGCCAGCAGGCCGTTGATGCTCTGCTTTTACACGACGACAGACGTCGCAATTAGCAATATACTGAGCAATTTCTCTTTTCATCCTAGTCCACCAGAACCTCTGGCGTAGGTCCTGATACATCTTAGTACTACCGGGATGAATGGTGAGAGGAGATTCATGAGCCTCCTTAAGGATCAGCTGCCGTAGATGCTGGTTCTTGGGAACCACTAGATGGTTCTCAAAGTACACAACACCATGATCATTTGTGGAGAAACAGCTAGCACCTCTGCTAGCAATGTTCTCTTTGATTTTAGATATTCCCTTATCTCGCTTTTGGGCAGCGATGATTTGATCCGTAAGAGTAGGTTTTGCTACCAAGGTGGAAAGAAAACCTTGAGGAACAATGTGAAGGTTAAGCTTCCGAAATTCCTCATGGAGAAGCGGTTGACTTTGTTGTAACATCAGGTTGTTACAATAAGATTTACGACTTAGCGCATCAGCCATGACGTTGGCTTTCCCTGGGGTGTAGGTTATTCCTAAATCGAAGTCTGTAATCAATTCAACCCAACGTCTTTGCCTGAGATTCAGATCCGGTTGGGTGAAAATGTACTTCAGACTTTGGTGATCAGTGAATATTTCGCAACGATTACCGAGGAGGTAATGTCGCCAGGTCTTAAGTGCATAGACTACGGCTGCAAGCTCTAGATCATGAGTAGGATAATTCTCCTCATGTGGGTGCAATTGCCGTGAAGCGTAAGCAATTACGTGTCGATCTTGCATGAGAATGCAACCTAGTCCTTGTCGCGAGGCGTCGCAGTAGATAACAAAGTCCTTGGAGAAGTCTGGCGGTACCAGCACGGGAGCAGAGGTCAGGCGTCTTTTCAGTTCCTGAAAGCTGTGCTCACATTGTGGAGTCCATTCGAACTTCTTATCTTTCTTGAGGAGTTCGGTTAGAGGTTTGGCAACTTTGGAGAAGTTCTCGACAAAGCGACGGCAATAGCTCGCTAAGCCTAGAAAACTCCGAACTTGCTTGACCGATTCAGGTGGAGTCCAATTAAGGACGGCTTGAACTCGCTCAGGGTTAACAGCAATACCTTTACCAGATATTACATGACCCAGATAGGTCACTTCTGGCAACCAGAATTCACATTTAGAAAATTTGGCATAAAGGCGATGCTCTCGAAGTTTCTGCAACACTAGCCTTAGATGTTCGGCATGTTCTTCCTCGTTCTTGGAGTAGATGAGTATATCATCGAGATAAACTACGACGAACTTATCCAAATACTCCATGAAGATTGAGTTCATTAACCGAGAAAAGGTGGCTGGAGCGTTGGTTAAACCGAAGGACATGACGGTGTACTCGTATTGGCCATAACGAGTAACAAAGGCCGTTTTAGGAATGTCCCCGTTTCTGATTTTGATTTGATGGTAGCCCAACCTCAAATCCATCTTGGAGAAGACTGAGGATCCAGCGAGCTGATCATACAGATCGTTGATCCTGGGAAGTGGATATTTGTTCTTGATTGTGACCAAATTGACAGGTCGGTAATCTACAACCATCCGGTCCGTACCATCCTTCTTCTTGACGAATAGGACGGGGCAAGCCCACGGAGATGAACTAGGTCGGATGAAACCCTTTTTCAAGGACTCATCGAGTTGTTTCTTAAGCTCGGCTAGTTCTAGGGGTGCCATCTTATAGGGTCTTCTAGCAATCGGAACGGTTCCTGGAATGAGGTCTATTACGAACTCAACATCCCTGTCAGGTGGAACACCTGGCAATTCCTCTGGAAAGACATCCGGAAAGTCACGGACTACCGGAACGTCCTCAAGGTCTGGCAAAGGGCTGGCGTTAAGAGAATATAATTGTCGCTTGGCTATTCGGGTCAAGACATTAACTATCTTCCCCGAAGGATGGGTGAGTTGAACAGTCCTAGAGAAGCAATCAATTTTGGCTTGATGAGCTGACATCCAGTCCATACCCAAAATGATATTAATATCCGAAGATTTAAGGGCTATCAAAGATGCAAGGAAAACAAGTCTGTCGACTTGGATTTCATTTCCATAACTTACCCTAGAGGTCTGCCATCTAGACCCAGGGGTAGAGATTTCCATAGTGGATGGCAAGTCACAGAATGCAACGTTATGCAAACGAGCATAATTTTCAGATATAAAAGAATGAGAGGCTCCTGTATCGAAAAGAACAGATGCCGGGTGGCAGTTAACAAGAAGCGTACCGAGAACGACGTTGGGGTCCTCTTGAGCTTCTTCGGCAGAGATACAGTTGACATGGCCACGTGAAGCGGTGACCGGTTTAGCATGAAACACCTTCCCTGTCGGCTTGCCACGGCCAACAGCTTTAGCAGATTGATTGGGGTTGGTCTGGGGACACTCACGCATATAGTGACCAGATTCCCCACACTTGAAACAAGTCACGGAACTGGTACGTGGAGGAGCATTATTGGTTGGACCCCCATAGGGCTTGGCCGGTGCAGACTGTTGAACAGGGCGAGGCGCCTGGAAAGATGGCCTCGGTGTGAATCTGGGTGGCAGAGCGGTGTTGGGCACCCACACGCGGCGCTTCTGAGGACCAGCACCGGATGAGGAACCCATGTCACGTCCATGCTTGCGTGTTGCGTCATAGTCAGTCTGACCAGTTTCAGCACTGATGGCTTTGTTGACAAGTTTCGAAAAAGATGTGCACTCATGCAGACGGAGGTCGCGGCGAAGCTCAGGACTAAGGCCCTTACGGAACCTTGCTTGCTTCTTGGCGTCAGTAGAAACTTCCTCAGTTGCATATCGTGCGAGATTACCAAACTCCCTGCTATAGACATCCACAGAAAGTCGGCCTTGGGTGAAATTGCAGAATTCCTCACGTTTACGGTCCATGAGACCCTCCGGAATGTGATGTTCACGGAAAGCCTCGCTGAACTCAGCCCAAGTAGTGACATGGCCCGCTGGGCGCATAGCTCCATAATTCTCCCACCATAGACTGGCGGGGCCTTCAAGATGATATGCAGCAAAGGTGACCTTGTCAGCCTCCGCTACCAGCGCGGAACGCAGCTTGTGAGAGATACTGCGAAGCCAGTCATCAGCGTCGAGAGGCTCGACGGAGTGGTGGAACGTGGGTGGATGCAGTTTGATAAAATCACTGAGTGACACCACGTTAGCCCTCTGATGGTGTGCTGTGTTCTGTTCAATACGCTCCAACAAACGGTTTGTCTCCCGCTTGTTTCTCTCAGCTTCCATCATAACCTCGGCTAGTGAAGGAGGATGAGGCAGATTTGCATCCCTGGCTTCACTGCCTTCGGCCTGCTCTTGGGAAGCAGGGTTAGCGCGCGTGTTGACCATCCTAGGTAAACAAGACAATGATTTAGTCAGAATGATAAAATTCCGACATAGGATACATAAGGTAAGGAATAACTCGGAATGCAAGATGATCATCCGTATGACATGGTAGATACAGAAACTGCTTCTTTTATTCCATCGTCATACACACCATACAAGGTTTAGTACAAGACCAAACAAAGTACTATTACGGTGAGAAAAAGGATTACATCTCATCGGAGGCATTCCAAGCTCCTATACATTATTTTTCTACACCTCCGGAAAGAGTACAACTAGGTCATATCCCACGAGTCACGCAGGACGATAGACGACACGGCTAGTGCGAACTAGTGATACTACCACTACTCAGACCGATCCGTAGTAGTCCTCGTAGAAGTCACCTCCATAGCCTGGAAGCTCAACATGATCATCCGGAAACAGACGGTCTCGCGGAGCTTGTGGACCATAGGGGCTAGGATGAGGCCTTGGACCAACAGACGGTGGCCTGCGGGGACCGCGAGGTGGGGTGATGCCTCCTACATCACGCCAAACCATCACGTCTGGCAGAGCAGATCTCACAGGATAGAGATCGCGCATATCTGAGAATCCAGCTTGTACCGCCGGTGCGAACCGAGTCAAAGTGGCCCAGTGGTCAGCACGGGTATTGAAAAGCTCTAACCTTAAGGCCCGATTTTCACGGTCCTTATCCTCGAGCATCTCAGCAGTGGTGCGAGTCCGTGAATCCTCCTGAGTGGAGTCAGCATAAATAGCCTGGAGATATCCTTGTGCTCCCGGAAGTGATCCTGGCATATACCGGAAATCAGAGTCCCGAAATAAACCAGATCTGACTCGCATAATGGTCATCATAGAGTAGGCGGCGTCCTGCACAGCCATCTCAATAGTAACCCCGAGTCCATAGGAACAGTGAAGAGGCTCGGTAGATCCAGGATAAGATGGAAATATCCTGACAGTGCAGAGATACTGGCTTTGATTGAAGTCCCGGAATTGCTCTTCGACCGTGTACTCAGGATACCAGCGGTATCCAGCCTCAGTCATTACCCTGACCAACTTGGCAGTATGGCCGGGTACATCTAGGCATCGAGTCAGGCGAACCACTTGATTAAGGTCGCGAGTGGCCATCTGAAAGCATAATCATAATGCAAAGGCATTAGAATTTCTAGCAAAATTTCGGCAGCATAACAGCTGTAAATGCTCAAAAAGGATTTTGAGACATTTGACAAAGGATTTCGTACACACTCAACATCATCATATCAAAGTTCTGAAACCATTCTGGCAACATAATGTGGTAGTAGAACTGAACTAGGCTTGTATCCATCAAACTTATAAGGTACTACTGATTAGTAACACGTGATCCTGATAGAGAGAATAGATCCTAATTCCTTAACCCCGGTGGAAGAATGGACTGACTCAGATCAGAATATCATAAGGTATAAGAAGTAAAAAGAGCCTTACGTTCCAACCCACAAACAATTCCCCTACATATAACTAAAGAATTTCTAGACTCAACATCGACCAGTTTGGCTTGGAGAACCTACAGGCAGTCCGGCTCTGATGCCAACGCTGTCAGGACCCCGACTCGATGTCACATCGATCTAGCTGGTAACACCTCATATCACTTTGCGGCCTCACGCACGGTATCCCCACGGGTGTCGTCTTACCTTTTCCCGGGACCGTTTGCGCCTTTTGGCTCACGTATATGATAGTGTCGCTAGCATCCATATGATAAAGAGCCCGGGCTGACATGACTAGTCGTAAACCCAAAGTGGCACAGACTTACAGGGACAGGCATCCATGACCCAGCTTCGAACGTGTCGGTCATCAGCAAGTGGGTCCGGGCTGTAGCACTGGGCTAGCAGGACTCCGGTAAACCGGGCTGTAGCGGGCTAACAGGACTCCGGTACTCAAAGCGTGACATTTCCCCGAAGGGACAGACACAGGAACGAAGAAGGACACATGCCGGCCAGCCTAAGTGTTCCAGAGCAGTAGCAAGCTACCATGGCTCAGCGGTAACACTAGGAGACATTTCCCGGTAAGAGAGGCTACTAAAGATAAACAACTAGATAGTCAGATCCCACACATACCAAGCATTTCAATCATACACACAATATGCTCGATATGTGCAAATACAACGAAGCATCACAACATGACTCTATGACACAAGTACTTTATTTAAGGCTCAGGGAGCCATACATAACATTCACAAAGGTACGGGTCTCACGACCCAACATACAAGTCATACAGTCATACAAGCCAGCAGCGGAAGTACATTGTCTGGGTACAGACAACTAGTAAAATAAAAGAGGCTTGGAAGCCTAACTATACTACGTGGTCCATCACAAGCTCAGGGTCACCACCTGGGTCTTTAGCCTACTCGTTGATGTCAACGTCTACATAGAACCCATCAGAAGGGGTTGCAGCGTCTTCTGTAAAGAAATGTAAATTATAGCAACATGAGTACAAAGGTACTCAGCAAGACTTACATCAGATCCTACATACATGCATAGTATCAAGAATGGTTGGTGGAGTTATTGCAGCAAGCCAGCTTTGACTCTTGGCTAGACTATCCTACGATACTCCAACTTGAAATGTTTTGCGCACACGAGTCCACTACTCACCACTTCAATACACTACCGAGGATCCACCTCCGTCTTCCTACGGAAGAGCCATCCTCGGCACTCACACTTATCTTGAGGCTTTTAGTAGTTTCCATTTACTTGTCTATGAACTGTATAGGCAACCAAGTAGTCCTTTACCGCGGACGCGGCTATTCGAATAGATCATGATAACCCTGCAGGGGTGTACTTCTTCATACATGTTTCCACCACTTAGCGTCTGCACACGACATGTGCTCGGCAGACTTCAAGCGAAAGCCGACGTGGGTGTAGACCACGACCTACCTAAACACTTAAGCCTCTAGTCCAGGTTTATCGCCTATTCAGGTTCCATCCGCAGGGAGTCCGGCCGAGGTTTCCCATACGGCCCCGAACGATGTGAACAGGGTTCCCGAGATACCTAACGGGTATTCGGTACACCCGGCCACGTACCTACCGCATCACAGCCCACCCCTACGGTCAGCGCTGTCCACGGCCTCCAGTAGGCTACAAACACCAGAAACTACTTGCAACTCCTGGACAGAGAGCTAGGGTGAATAAGAAGTCGAGCGGGGTCATATTTCAGGGCCCAATGCATGGTAGTAGCTGTATCTTAAATCACACATACAGATCTCAGTGCTTAAGGTCGGCTTCAATGAAACAACCCACCATGTACTCCTACATGGCCTCTCATCGATACCTTTACCAAATCGTGTTCACCACACCACTCTCATTACCGACATAATCATTTCACTCTAGCCCATCACCCAGATGAACCAGACCTGACACGACTCTAAGCATAGCAGGCATAGCAAGGTAGGAACAACACATACACATGGCTCAATCAACTCCTACACATGCTAGTGGGTTTCATCTAGTTACTGTGGCAATGACAGGTCATGCAGAGGAAATGGGTTCAACTACCGTAGCACACAGCAGTTTGAATCGCGTTGTCTTAATGCAGTAAAAGAGAGCAGGAGCGAGAACATGGGATTGTATCGATATGATCAAATGGTTGGTTGCTTGCCTGATGGTTCGATGCTCGGATATGATTCTTCGTTAGGGTAATCACGGTACTCCTCGGAGACAGAACCTGTCGCAAAGGACATCGATACACAAGCATCACCAAACAATGTGCAACAATATGATGCATGCATGAAACATGGCAATATGAGTGTGTTGGGCTAATGCAACTAAAACCAGAGGGGTTTGAACAAATTTGAATCAAGGATTCAAATTTCAAACTCAAACATGGCCTCTTTAAGTGCTTTTCCTTATTCTGCTTAAAACATCAATTTAACTTGTTTGATCATGCATGAAAATAGTACAGATGGATAGATTGGATTTTTCTGATCATTTTTCATATATAATTTGTCCAATTTGGAGTTACAGAATAAAAGTTATGAATTTTTGAAGTTTAATTAATATTCTGGAATTTCCTGATTTAATTTAAATCCAGAAAATCAATTACTGCGTCAGCCTGACGTCAGTGTGACGTCAGCAGGTCAACGGAACAGGTCTGGGTCAAACCTGACAGTGGGTCCCGCATGTCAGGGTGATTAATTTAATTAAAAGCTAATTAAAACTAATCCTGTTTAATTAACAGGGCTGGGCCCCACCTGTCATTGACTCAGGGGAGTCAACCAGGGCCCACCCGTGGTCAAGTCAAAGTCGGCTGCCGGCGTTTGTCGCCGGCTGAAGGTCGAGCGAAGCGAGGCGCTAGGGAATGCCTCTACGGGGTCTTGCAACTCGTTGGACTCGCCGGGGTGACCAAACTGGTTCAACCGGAGCTGCCGTCGACGGCGAGCTCGGCGACGGCGGAGGTTCGGCCGTGGTGGGGAGGAAGGCTATGGTGAGGGAAACGAGGGGAGAAGAGGGGGAAACCGGTGGCGTAGCTTCACCTGCGGTTGCAGTGGGCGTCGAAGCGGGCCTCGGAGGACCTGTGCCGAGAGACGACGATTCGACGGCGACGATGATCGGAGCCGAAGAGGGGAACGGCGACGTGGCGGCGATGCAGGGCTTCCGGGGACCCGTGGAGCGGTGGGGAGGAAGAGGGAGTTGTGGCGGAGCTTCTGAGCTAGTCGGGGGAGCGAGGGGTGGCCGGAGATGGCTGCTGTGGCGAACGGCGGCGACGGTGGTGTTCGGCCATGAGAGAGAGAGAGCGAGGGAGAGGAAGGAAAGAGCCGGGGAGAGTGAGAGAGAGCAGGGGGGATCGGGATGGGCTGCGGGCGTCTTCCACGCGGCCAGGAGGTCGTCGGCAAGCAGGAGGTGGCCGCGCGGCCGTGCGCGCGCGAGCACGCAGCAGCTTCGGGGCGAGGGGAGGAAGACGACGGAGGGCTACAGTGCTGGGTTGGGTCGGTTGCTGGCTGGGCCGGCCAGCTGGCTGGGCCGCACAGGGAGGAGCCCAGGTAAGTTTTTCCCTTTTTCTTCTGTTTTCTGTTTTATTTAATATATCTGCAACTTTGTTGAATTAAATAAAATACCTAGGCAACTTCAAAAATCACCAAACTATTCCTGGCCCATAGTTGGATTATTTCCAACATGAAACATTTTAGTTTGGAGATATTTGAGCATTTAAGTATTTTATATTATTTTAAATGCCCAAATTCAAATATTTATGATTTAATTCAAAAACCCTAGGATGGCCTAGGAAAATGTGCACCATTTTTGGCAGAGGTTCTGAACCAAGACAAAAATGATGGGCATTTTAGAAGGGCATTTCAGGTTCATTGAAAAATTATTTTAGTAACCCTAGTTGGTTTTAGAGGGGACTGGGGGTTCTGTCATCCCCATTTCAAGTTTCTGATGAATGAGTAAACATGATGCAACACTCTAATGCATGACTAGCTAGGGTGTGACATATTTGCCACTGGAAATTTCATGGAAGGTGAAGATACAAGTCCTAAGAAGAATCATGTTCTATACTGGACCATGGGGGTGATGCATGCAAGTGATATATATCTACATATATGAAGAAGTATGCTTAGTCCTGATGGCCATCATCCAGTTTGATTTGCGACGTTGCCGGAATATTTAATATTTTCTTGGTGGGCTCAAGGTATTTATACATATGCTTAGCCACTATATTTAGTGTGATGGCGACGTGGCCGGAATACTTTATTCATATATGCAAGACTGCATGTACGTGGATATGGCCTAGATTTGTTACGTACTTAGATTGGCAAGTATATTTTTGTAGAAGTATGCTACATAGTAACCGAATCAAGAAAGGCTAGTCCTGATCGGCTTTAGCTTCAGAGTTGTAATCTTATACGCCAAGTCTAGCGTGTCGTATATATGTAAGGCCATGGCCGATTGGAAAACCCCAAGCAATCGATCTATCAATACAAAGTCTATTTTCACGTACGTCTATTTTCATCGTTACTTCCTGCCGAGCCCTAGCAGCCCTAGGGTTTGGCGATCTTTGCCGTTTTGCGCTGGAAAGCGGCCGGTTCTCCTCCACGAAAGCGAGGAAATCTTTCTTGCTTTGCTCGTAAAGCAATCGTTCGTCGTCACGAAAGCACGACGGTTATCCTGGTGTTGCGTGGCGATTTCGCGTGCCAACAGGTCGCTTGCCTTGGCCTTCTTGGCAGCACCGGTGTCGTTGGATCCCTCTACGGCAAGCACGGCCTTGCCCTTGCGCTTTCTATTGCGGCGCCGGCCCTTCTTTGTCGGGGCGGCGGTGTATTCGTCTATGGAGTCGGTTTCTACACCAGCGTCCTCGCCGGGGTACTTCCTCCCCTCTTCAGCCCGAGTGCACCTATCGGCCATAACATAAAGTTCAGCCACATCTTTGACCTTGTTCATCGCCAAATCTTCACGCATCTTGCGGTTGCACAAATTCTGATGGAATGCACTGATCACGACAGCGGGATGATTATCTAGGATGTTGTACTGCACCCAGCTGAACCTCTGTATGTACTTGCGCAGGTTTTCACCTTCCTTCTGGGGGATGATATGCAAATCGCTTGCCTGGACATGAGCTTGATGGCCCCTAGTGAAGGCGGCAACAAACTCATGACACAAATCCAACCAAGAAGAAATGGAATCCGCTGGCAAGTGCATCAACCATGATATGACATTGGGCTTAAGTGCCAACAGGATGTAATTGGCAAGCACCTTGTCGTCGCGGGCTCCAGCAGCTTGCATCGTGATGGTGTAGATGCTGAGGAACTCTGACGGGTGAGTCTTGACGTCGGGCTTGAACGTGCGGTGGGAGGGCCACTGGAACTACCACAGCTCACGGGTAAAGGCTGGGCAACCCACCTCGTAGGGTAGGCCACCATAGCCTCCCGGTGCCGGGTGGTCCATAGTGGGCCCTGTCCGCCTATTTGACCAGTGGCAGGCTTCACGCCGGCATTCGATGGTGGTTCAAACGTCTTCAAGAGCTCGCTCCCGAAGAACTTGGCGCTGATAGCAGTGGGTCTGTGGGTCGGATCACGCTATGGAAATGTTATCACAAGCTTCATCACGACGGACCAACACCCGCGGTAACTGGCATGGGGGAGGAGAGTGCACCATGGTTGCATCACCTCCGGCCCTTCCACCACTGGCATGCAGTGGCTCGACGGAGCGTTGGCCTAAGGGCCCCGCTGGTCGCGGCTTATCTTTGTTGGCGATGCCGACGAGGCTCCAGATGGTGGCTCTCCACTCGTCGAGCTTTTCTGCAGCAAGAGGAAAGTCGAGGAGCAGCTGCGCGCGCGCCAAAGCTTCTGCTGACGTGGGCGGCGGCGAAAGCCGCGTGGACCGTGACGCGCTCCGACTTCTAACCACGTTAGAAGGAGATCTATCATGGCCTTGCGGCTGTGGGACATTTTCGCCAACACTTCGGCATGCATGTTGGCCTCCACGTTCGAAGGATGCGCAAGACTCTTCCAACGGCGGTGCCCGGGGTCACCAGCGTGGTGACGCTGCTCATCGCGCACAACTTGGGAAGAGCGTGTCGTGGGTGCTGGCGTAGGTGTCTTGGACGTCGCCGCGCCACCAGTAGGTGGCACGACGCCGCCCTTGGAGGGCCCCGCGCCGCCTACGGGGTGCCCAGCTCCGTCTTTGGATTTGGCGGCGCGCGGGCCATCGTCTTGCGCACGAACGGCGCCACTCGCCAGGCTTTGACTGCCAGAACGATGTGGGTGTTCATGGGCCGCGCCTCGGCCTCCGTCCGTGACTGGTCCCGCTACTTGCCCGCACTGCTACGGGTCGTCCGGCTCCAGATGAACCGATCGCCGCCGTCGTCGTCTTCTTGGGAGCCATGGCGATGAAGAACTGCTAAACTAACTGCTAGACCGTATTTTCACAGTTGCGCCCCCTACCTGGCGCGCCAAAGATGTCGGTGGAAAATGACACCTATGGGATCACCGGAATCCCTACTACAGTCGGCGGGCGCGAGGTTGTGGAAAGAGCGGGTCTAGGAGTCAGCACAAAGATCGTTTACCCAGGTTCGGGCCGCGAGGATGCGTAATACCCTAGTCCTGCTTTGATGTATATTTGAGTGTTCTTGAGTTCTTGAACTAGCTACGGCACGTGCATAGTCCAAAAGATCCAAATCCCCCTCCCCTACGCCTCGGGCCTCCTTTTATAGAAAAAAAGAGGTCACCACAGTGGCACACATGAGGTGGAAAGGTGTACAGTGTACAAGCTTATCGCCTGACATCACAGGACAAAATGCATTAAATGCACTACTTAGGTGTCCTCTTGCTTTATCGGGGATGGCAACGAAGCCCGTCCCATCCGTCACCGCTTCGCCTTGCTTCGACATGCGTCCAGGCCAATGAGGCGTGCAGCGCCATGTAAGCTGGCAGGCTGCTGAGCTGGTGTGGTGGCAGGGTCTTCACGAAGATCTGCATGCCACCACGCAGGTGCTTGACTGGTTGGCTTAGGAGCCACGTACTGGGTACTTGCTTAGTTGGTGAGTCGGTCGCTGAGCTGGGTCGGCGACAGGGCGGCAAAGCCTTGCTGCGGTCTTGCTAATATTCCCGACAAGGGTCTTGTCGGGGCCTTGCGAGCGCCCTCGACAAGAGTCTTGCCGGGGCCTCATGGGTATCTTTGGCAGGAGCCTTGCCGGGGCCTCGTGGGCATCCTTGGCAAGGAGCCTCGCTGTTATTTTGTCTTCTGGTTCCTATCTAGGACTCGATGGCCCTTTGTCTTCACAAAGATCTACATGCCACTATGTAGGCCCCCTCCCGAGCTTTGGTTCCAATGTTGTCGATGGTGTCAGAACTCTCAGGCTCAAGGGTGGTGGCCTTGCTAGCGTCGGGTAAGTTGCCTCGGCGAGGCTCTTGTCGGGGCTGCATAGGCCGCCTCGGCAAGGGTCTTGCCGAGGGAAGCCCATCTTGTAGCTTTACCTTTTGCGCCCCTTGTTTGTGCGCCGCTTTGGTAGTCTTGTACTTTTGCTTCCTTCCTCTGCCCTGCTAAGCATGGCCACATGTGCGGCTCTGATTGCCCGTGCACAAGTAAAGGGGTACAAAGAGGGCCCCTACTTTTGTACAACGACACGAACCCACTAGTCACGAATGCCCGGGTCGGGTTCGGGAAAGTTTTTCAGACGTGCGCGACGGGGGATGTGCGCTGTGCAGAGAGGTTAGGCGGCCAAACAAGAGGGATGCAATACCTGGTCGGTCTAAGAAAAGACACCGAGATGAAAGGAGAAGCGGCACTACGAACAACTACAGGTTTTAAGAAAACAAGCGGATGCAAAGCGGATGATGCGATGATGAAATGCAACAAAGAAAAATAAATCACACGATGATGACGAAATGACTGGAAGGCTTCTGGAGCATCGATCTTGGGGCGTAATAGTTGCATATTGACAAAACACCACATTCAAATATTTAGTTCACTCTCGCCTATGCTACACATCAATATTAACATGGCAAGAGGTGAAGCATAAGTAAACTAAGTATTTAGGCAAGTTTAAATGAGGCTAAAACAACAAACAATAATTCTGGAAAAATCCTCATGTGCATATTTCGAATTTGGTACTGTTCTGCGCTAAACCATATTTTAGAGTTGTTATACATGCAAACTAAAGCCACCGAGTTAATCTATGAATTTTTCTACCCCATTTACATATAAAGTTTATTAAATTTAGAGCTACAATTATTTACTTATCAAATAAATCATTTTAACATGTCATTATGCAAATAAATGCAAACAGCAAGTTAAACATTCTTAGCATGGATGAAGGTTGCATATTATTAAACTAGATGAAATTCTAAGCATTTTACATATATAAATTATTTACATATGATGCACCATTCTAAAGTTATTAAATGCATGAACATGAGGGACTTTTCTGTAAATATGCAGCTTTCTGGATAATGGAGATATTCATAGAAGAGGAAAAAACACATGCGGGCCGAATCTGATGGAACTGGGCTGCTCACATTGGACCTTGGCGCTATAGGCAAGAGCGGTCGTGCCTTGGAGGAAGCAGCATGCGACTTGGGCAGCGACGTGGTCAACGCCCTGGCTCGATCGAGCGAGGGGGCTGGGGCTATGCACGCGCGTGCAGGCATGAGCGGAGGCGGCGCTAAGGCTCCGGCGAGCGGGGCACAAGAAGGTGGGACTCCGGCGGGCAGGGGCCAGAGACGAGGCGGCGGAGCGGCGCGGATCTGGCCGGCGGTAGGAGGTAGCGGAGTCCTAGAACTGGCCGAGATGGGGAAGGGCGACCGGCGTGGTCGTCTCCTCAGGACCCGAGCAGGGGAGGGGCAGAGCTTGGGGTGGCCGTGCATGGCAGCATGGGACTCGGGAATGCCGGGAAACAAGCGGGGAGGAGGCCAGGAGGCGCGGGGACGACGGATCCAGGCGGCGGTGCGCCCGACAAGACCTTGGCGGTGGCTATTCCTTGCTGCGCCAAGTTCAAGGAGAGAAAGGTGTGAGAGAGCGTGGGAGAAAGAAGGAAGAGGAGGGAGAGGGTGCGAGAGGAACAAGGGAGAGAGGGACAGGGCTCATCTGCTGGTCCTGCGGTGGCCGGTGGGGCGCTGAGCTGCTTGCTCGGGGACGAGCACGGGCTGCAGGGAGCTGGGGCGCTGTGCGAGCCCCTGCCTGGCGCGGGGAGATCCCTCTCCGTCCAAGGGTGGAGGAGGGGAGCTACGGACTGGATTGGATTGGATCTGGAGGGTGGTTGGCGCGATGGGATCTGGGAGGATCCAGAGGAAGAAGGTGAGGAGTGGTAGCGGCGCGGGAATTTGGAGGATGGGACAGCTTCCTAGGTAGGCAGGTAGGTAGGTGGTCTATATATAGGAAGATGAGGGGAGTTTGGATCATCCGATTTTGATCGGACGGTCGACATAAATGGGCCAATGAGTTCAAATGAGAAACCAATGATGTTTTAGGGATGCTTGGGAATGATCCGAACCCATCGTAACGATTGCTCGGGTCGGGTTTGGGGAAGTTTCGGATGAGCAAGTGAGGGGTATGTCACTGTGTAGAGAGACTCCGGCTTACGCAAGAGAGAAAACGAAGATCCAGGTCGAAGGGGTATGAGAAAGGCCAACAGAGACAAACAGTAAGCGACACTACGAACGGATGCAAGTTTTATGAAACCATGCGGATGCAACACGGATGAAGCCATGGTGAATGCAACAAACAAATGAAACACGTGGCAACAACGAAATAACTGGAAGGCTTCTAGAGCGTTAGTCTCAGGTCGTCACAATGTACCATCACTCTGCAACTTATTTTTCTTTGCGCTCCATTTTCTACACATCAGATCTATATTTTCTCTTACCATAAGGTTGGATAAGACCAATAGTACTGAAGAAGTTTAGCTCTGCATTGTTCTTGCCTGTACCTTTTGGGTGTATCACTGTACTTACATTTATATCTACTTGGTTATGTAGCATCACTCTTCATCTTATCTTAAATATTCTCCATTTTTTCTTATATTATCACAACTATATTTACTCCTAACAAAATGTAGAATAAAGGCAATGCTTATGAAGAAAATCCTGTGGTAAACTTCTAGAATTGCCCCCCCCCCCGCCCCCATCATCATGCTCAAGGGCTTTACAGATCCAGTCTTCACCACTAATGTAAGTTTGTCCTTCTTAAGCCTTCAAGCTTTGTTCTGTATATTTGGTTAGGCATGACTGCAACAGCTGTTTATTTTTGGTGTTTGCATCAAATTGCATGTTTAAAGTTTATTATGAAGTTCATAACCAAAAGTTTGTCCTTCTCAATTTAAGTATTCAGTTGTACAACCAAGTTCCTTCTTCATACCATGTAAATAAAACTATACAGAGCAAGTGATCTTCTTTTGCACTGCATGTATGCTTCTGTTCTTGATCCGTAATCCAGTGGTGTGGTGAAACTACCCACTACAGCATAATGTCATATTCTGCAATGTCTTAACTATGAATAATGTCATACTATTCTACTATTATTTAAGCTATCTCTTCATTTGCCAATACGAAATGCGATAAATTTACATCACACTAACCATTGATACTTATGAGTTCTTGATCTGTAATCTAGTGGTGTCGTGAAGCTGCCAACTCCTTCACAATGTCATTTCCTGCCATGTCTTAACCTGAACAATACCATATCGTGTTAATGCTATTTTAAACTGTGTCACTTTATTCGCCAATAAGAAATGTGATGAATTGTTAACACTAATACTTATATGTGTAAAACATGTCATCTGTCTGCTTGTTTCTCTTTCAGAGTGGGGAGGGTATAAGCGTCAAACAAGCGCAATCTCATCAGCTTGCTCAGCTGGTTGTGCTACAGCTCCCGAGCAGGGATAACCTGTCTTGAACTCTATTGAAGTGTTGTCAGTTTTGTATATTATTTTGTCGGCGTGTTTATTTGCACTGGTGGCGATCTTTGATACCCAGTGTATGTAATCTGCTGTCTACTTGTGCTTTATTATCATAGTCGCGAATTTTGATGCCTAGTGAATGTAATATGCCGTAATTTCTTTATTGTATAGTCTAGGTTTTTCTTATTCATGATGTTGTAGTCATTTTACTGTATATATATATCATGTCACATCACGGGCCGTTAACATGCCAAAATTGTCTCGGTCCTTGTTTGGCCCAATCAGATTATCGACTCTGAGCAGGCCGGATGCAAAGCGGGCCATGGTTAGGCCCAACTATATGACGGGCTTTTAACAGGCCGAAATAAATATAGGGTCAGGCCTTTAACATGCCGAAACTAATATCAGACCGTACTATTAAATGGGACTTTAGAGAACAGAAATACTAACCGGGCCTCAGGTGGGCCCCAAAGCACAGTGTCTAGTTGACGGGTCGAATCTAATATGGGCCATACTTTAACCCAAAGAATGAAAGGCTCTTAAAGGGCCAGATATGATATGGGCCGTAATATGGCCCAGAACATGGTAGGCTATTAATGGGCCAGATCTCATATGGGCCCTTATTAGGCCGAGAGCGTGGCAGGCTGTTAATGGACCGGATCAAATATGGGCCGGCATTTGGCCCAAAACATGGTAACCTGTTAACGGTCCGGCCCACTAGTGTCTTGAAAATATTGTGGACCTTTAGCTGGGCCGGCCCATTATGGTCTGCAGAATCTTGTGGTCCTTTAGCTGGGCCGGCTCATTATCGTCCGAAAAATCTTGTGGGCCTTTAGCAGGCCGGCCCATTTAATCTTTATGGGCCACTATTGGGCCAGTCCACATGTCAACATATCATAGGCGCATCTTGCCCATTGGATGAGTGACATCTGTGCCAACGCGGAGCTGACACGTGGTTCCATCGGCCAATGAGAATTTTACACATGGAAAATCGACATTGGTCGTGGCTGTTAGCGGGTTATTAGATCCAAAACCGGGCCCGATAGCTGAACTGCGACGCCTGGATGCCACCTGTCGGTTACCCTTGACGAAAGCACTTCCACACAGCATTTATCATCATGGAAGTGGACACTTCCGTGATGATAATTTTAGTATTGTCATGGAACACTTCTAAGACAGCACAGGTATGACTATCTTGATTCTGTCATAAAATCGTCATGGATGTACATGCACGACAAAAAAATGTGACCTACTGTGACAAAGACATATCATCATGGAAGTGGTTTCTTTTTTGTAGTGGCATGTTTCTTTATCCTTACAGGGAAAGGTGGTTTCTCAATATAAGCAGTAGGAACAACTGGATCAACATTGTAAACGATAGTTTCATCTTTAACTACAATGGGTTCCTCAATTTTCTTTAACAAGGGGATGATATTTAAACCACTTCTCCTTAGGGATATCAACATGAGCAGCAAATGATTCACAAAAGGAAGGTACTATCTCCGAGTCAAGTCCATATTTAGTGCTAAACTTACGAAAAGCATCGGTATCCATAAAATATTTAACACAATCAAACTTAAGTATTGTACCTGACTCTTTACCTTTGTTGAGTTCCCCATCTTCAGAGTTGTGTTTAATTCTTTCCAGAATATTCCACTTGAATTCAATACTTCTCTTCATAGAGAAACCAGTTGAAGAAGAATCGAGCATGGTTTCGATCATCATGAGAAAGCCAAGCACAAAAAAGTTGTAAGATAATTTCTTTTGAGAGCTCATGATTGGGACATGTGTAATCATGTGCTTAAGCATCCCCCAAGCTTGAGCAATACTTTGTCCTTAACGAGGCCAATATATATAAATATATATATATATATATATATGTGTGTGTGTGTGTGTGTGTGTGTGTGTATGTGTGTGTGTGTGTGTGTGATCACGATAAACCAGATGCATAGGATAAAACTTATGATAAAATTCGAATCTCAATCGGTTCCAATCCCAAGCTCCAATATCATCAATAGCCTATAACATGTCAATGCCTTTCCCTTAAAAGATAAAGGGAAAACCTTTTTCTTAACTTCATCTCCCGGTAAACCTGCAAGCTTAAATAATCCAAAAAATTCATCCACATAAATTAGGTGCATATCAGGATGTGTTGTTGCATCGCCTGCATAAGGACTAGCTAGCAGTTTCTCTATCATACCCGAGGGAATCTCATAATAAATACTTTCAGTAGGTGTAGTAGGTTGACGAGCAACTCTTTGTGATTTCGGTTGAGTTGAAGATACCCTGAAGAAACCCCTCAAAGGATTGTTTTTACATAGTAACAAGTGACAGTAAATTTTAGCACGTAATATAAATGTTTCTCTACCAAATTCCACTCACCAAAGGCGCTTCACTCCCCAACAATGGAGCCAAAAAGGAGTATTGATGACCCACAAGTATAGGGGGTCAATCGTAGTCCTTTCGATAAGTAAGTGTATCGAACCCAACAAGGAGCAGAAGGAAATGACAAGCGTTTTCAGCAAGGTACTTTCTGCAGTCACTGAAGCTGTCGGTAACAAATAGTTTGATAGCAAGGTAATTTGTAATGAGCATTAATAGTAATGGAAACAACGGTGCAGCAAGGTAGCCAAATTCTTTTTGTAGCAAAGGATAGGCCAGAAAGGACTCTTATAATAAGCAAAGCATTCTTGAGGACACATGGGAATTTCATCTAGTCACTTACATAATGTTTATCCGATTCGCGTTCGTTACTTTGATAATTTGATATGTGGGTGGACAGGTGCTTGGCTGCTGCTAACTTGAAGAAGCCTCCCACTTATGATTAACCCCTCTTGCAAGCATCCGCAACTACAAAAGAAGAATTAAGATAAATCTAACCATAGCATGAAACATGCATATGGATCCAAATCAGCCCCTTACGGAATAGCGCATAAACTAGGGTTTAAGCTTCTGTCACTCTAGCAACCCATCATCTAATAACTGCTCCACAATGATTTCCCTTAGCCCCAAAGATGGTGAAGTGTCACGTAGTCGACGTTCACATAACACCACTAAGGGAAACAACAACATACATATCATCAAAATATCGAACGAATACCAAACTCACATGACTACTTATCACAAGACTTTTATATGTCCTCAAGAACAAATGTAACTACTCACAAGACATATTCATGCTCAAGATCAAAGGGGTATTGAATAGCATAATGGATCTGAACATATGGTCTTCCACCAAATAAAGCAACAGGCATCAACTACAAGATGTAATCAACACTACTAGCAACCCACAGGTACCAATATGACGTTTTGATACAAAGATTGAATACAAGAGATGAACTAGGGTTTGAAATGAGATGTGATACGTCTCCAACGAATCTATAATTTTTTATTGTTCCATGCTGTTATATTATCATTCTTGGATGATTTACAATCATTTTATAGTAACTTTATATCATTTTTTTGGACTAACTTATTGACATAGTGCCCAGTGCAAGTTGCTGTTTTTTGCTTGTTTTTTACTTCACAAAAAATCAATACCAAACGGAGTCCAATCGCAGCAAAACTTTTTGGAGAATTTTTCTGGACCAGAAGGAACAACTTGGGCCAAAGAAGTACCAAAGAGGTGCCCCGAGGGGGGCACAACCCACCTGGGGGCCGAGGCGCGCCCTGGTGGGTTGTGCTCACCTTGGTGGCCTCCCACACCGCCTCTTCGCCCTATAAATACCAAGAGATTCCAAAAACCCTAGGGGAGTCGATGAAACACAATTCCAACCGCCGCAAGTTCCAGAACCATGAGTCCAATCTAAACACCATCACGGAGGGGTTCATCGTCCTTATTGGTGCCTCTCTGATGATGCGTGAGTAGTTCATTGTAGACCTACAGATCCGTAGGCAGTAGCTAGATGGCTTCCTCTCTCTCTCTCTCTCTCTCTTGATTCTCAATACAATGGTCTCTTGGAGATCTATTTGATGTAACTCTTTTTGCGATGTGTTTTTGGGATCCGATGAACTTTGACTTTATGATCAGATATTTATATCCATGAAAGTAATCTGAGTCTTCTTTTGATCTCTTATATGCATGATTATTTATAGCCTCGTATTTCTTTTAGAATCTTTGGTTTAGTTAGTCCAACTAGATCGATTTTTCTTGCCATGGGAAGATGTGCTTTGTGATGGGTTTGACCATGCGGTGTTCTTTCCCAGTGATAGAAGGAGCAGCAAGACATGTATTGATCGTTGCTATTAAGGATAACAAGATGGGGTCTATTCCTACATGAATAGATCTTGTCTAGGCCATGTCATCGTTCTTAGTGCATTACTCCATTTCTCCATGAACTTAATACACTAGATGCATGCTGGATAGTGGTCAATGTGTGGAGTAATAGCAGTAGATGCAGACAGGAGTCGGTCTACTAATCTTGGATGTGATGCCTATATATTGATCATTGCTTGGATATCGTCATAATTATTTGAGGTTCGATCAATTGCCCAACTGTAATTTGTGTACTCTTCTTGTGCTATTTTCTTGAGAGAAGCCACTAGTGAAATCTACGGCCCACAGGTCTATTCTTTATCATATTTGCTTTCTAATCTATTATTTGCCACTTTTATTTCCAAAAACCCAAAAATACCTTGTTGCACTTTTTATTTGCATATTTTATTTCACGTTTTATCGAGATCTATTTGTACAATCTAATACAAATCTATCTATCTTTTTACCGTGGAGGGATTGACAACCCCTCTTATGCATCGGGTTGCAAGTATTTGTTCTTTGTGTGCAGGTACCATTTACATAGTGTTGCTTGGTTCTCCTATTGGATTGATACCTGGATTTCATAACTGAGGGAAATACCTACCATAGTTGTGCTGCATTATCCCTTCCTCTTTGGGGAAATACCGACGTAGTTCAAGCGACATCAAAAGGAATTTCTGGCACCAATGTCGGGGAGACATCATCAACGTCTATCGGGTTCCTAATCACAAATCTCATCTCCTTGCAATTTACATTATTTGCCATTTGCCTCTCGATTTCATCTCCCCCACTTCACAAAAATTTGTCGTTTTATTCGCCCTCTTTTTCGTTTGCTGTTTTTTTGTCAGATCTATTTTTGTGTGCATTCTTGTTTGTGTAGTCATGATGTCTCAAGAAAATACCAAATTAAGTGATTTTTCCAATTCCAATAATAATGATTTTATTAGCACTCTAATTGCTCCTCCCGCCCCTAGTGCGGAGTCTTGTGGTATTAATGTCGTTTTGTTGAATCTTGTCATGAAAGATCAATTTTCTGGTACTCCAAATGAGGATGTCGCGTCCCATCTTAACACATTCATAGAATTATGAAATATGCAAAAGAAAAAAAAGATGTGGACAATGATATTGTGAAACTGAAATTACTTCCATTCTCTTTGCGGGATCATTCAAAATTTTGGTATTCTTCTTTGCATCGCAATAGTATCGATTCTTGGGATAAGTGCAAAGATGCTTTTATTACTAAGTAATTTCTGCCTGTGAAAATTATTTCTCTTAGAACTCGGATCTTGAATTTTAAGCAACTTTAGCATGAACATGTTGCACAATCTTGAGAAAGAATGAAATTGATGCTAAGAAATTGCCCTACTCATGGTTTAAATCTTTGGATGTTCATACAAAAATTTTATGCGGGATTGAATTTGTTTCTAGAAATCTTTTAGATTCCACTGCATGTGGTACTTTTATGGAAATTACTTTGGGTGAAGCTACTAAATTGCTAGATAATATTATGGCAAATTATTCACAATGGCATACCAAAAGAGCACCTACTAGGAAAAAAGTTAATTCGATTGAAGAAATTTCTACTTTGAGTGAAAAAATTCATGCTCTTATGAAATTGGTTTCTAATAAAAGTGCTCCTGTTGATCTTAATGATGTGCCTTTGTCTACTTTGATTGAGCAAAGTAGTGATGCCGTAGATGTGAATTTTATCTTGCGAAACAATTTTAATAAAAATTCTTATAGAGGTAATTTTAATCCTAGGCCTTCCCCGGAAAATTCCTCTAATACTTATGGCAATTCCTATGGTAATCCTTCTTATAATAATAATAGGAACACCTCTGATCTTGAGAATAATATTAAAGAATTTATCAATGCTCATAAGGTTTTCAATACTACGATAGAAGAAAAGTTGAATAAGATTGATGATATGTCTAGAAGCATTGATAGAATTTCTCATGACGTAGAAAATCTCAGGTTGAAAATTTTTGTACCTAAGGTTGAAGAGTCAATTAAAGCTTTATATGTTTCTATGGATGAAAGTAAGAAAAGAACTGCTATGCTTAGAGCTAAAATAGAATTTTTATAAAGAGCATTTTCTAGTGATTGCTTTCATAAAAATGATGAAGATCTTAAAGTGATTGGTGTTTCTTCAATTGATTCCTTGTTTAGTAAAATTAAAATTGATGATAACGGGACTGAAGAAGAGTCAACTTTAGCTAGATGGCGTTCCGATAATTCTGAGGCTGAAAATCTTGATGAGAAAATTGACAAAAGTGGGTTTGGTTGGTCAAAACTTTAACTAGTGATGTGCCCACTCTTTTGGATTACAAAGACTTTAATTATGATAATTCTCTTTAATTGATTAAATAAAGCTTTTACTAAACATATCGTAGATGCCATGATGAAAGCTTTAGGAGACAAGTTGGAATTCAAGATTTCAATTCCTAGAAATTTACATGATGAATGGGAACCTACTCTAAAAGTCAAGATTAAAAATTATTAGTGTTTTGCTTTGTGTGATTTGGGTGCTAATGTTTCCACAATTCCGAAATCTCTATGTGATGTGCTTGGTCTTACCAATATGGAAATGTTCTCTTAATTTGCACTTGGCGGATTCTACTTTAAAAATCCAATGGGAAGGATTAATGATGTTCTTATTCATGAAAATAGGAACTATGTGCCCATAAATTTTATTGTTCTTGATATTGATTGCAATATGTCTTGTCCAATTATACTTCACTAGTGAAAAGACGTGATATACCAACGTTTTTTACCCCTTTTCCGTGATGCAGTTTTAAACCGACGCCTAGTGAGTGTGTGCGATAGGGGGGGGGGGTCCTTCCCACACGACCAGAAACAGTCGGGGATTGGCCCTCCGGCACATAGGCGGGGACAAAATAAACTCGTGTGCAATCGGGCGAGGCATTGAAGCCCAATCATTTCCGTTTGTATGAATCCCAGAAAAATGTTTCCGTTTGTATGTATATCACACACAATTTTCTGTGTGGAAATTTTTGTGCAAGGTGGCCTAACGCAAACAGTTCTTTGCCGGAAGTCGTGTGTGATTGTTAGTTGATCCAACATGCCTACTTTCTAGAAACCGTGTGGGTTGTTTGAGTTCATCGCCCACGGTGTTGTCCGAGTAACTGTCTGCAATAGAAAACCCCAATAAGTAGGGTAATTAGCCTATTATTGTAAATCCATGTAGTAACCAAATTGACATTTCGTATAAAACACACCAGATATTTCATAACCATATAACCAACCAGGATTTCATAATCGAATTACATCAGATAGCTTCAGCACTCAGTTACACCAAAGAGGGATATAGCTAGCTATGCCATTACACAATAGCACCAAGTTTCACATGCAACATCGAAAACCTTCCGAAAAGTAGCATCATACACGGTAAATAGACAAATGAATCTCATTTGGGAAACTACAGAAGCGGAAGGCGAATATTGAACCTTCAGTGATGTTGAACGTCCTTGCAACTTTCAGCCAGTGGCTATGGATAATTGCCTACCCAACCTTCGTCCTCTTCAGGAAGACTTCAATATTGTACCATGGGTGTTGAATGAATACCTTACTTGCCTCTTGACCATGCAGGTGGTTTGAGAGGTAATCATCGGTGAAATGCTTTGAAAAGTACTGAAAACAAGATATGCATAATTCATTGTTATAAATTTTGAAATGGCGCAAGGGGTAAAAACAAGGTAAAAGAGTTAGTACCATCCTATAGTTGACTAATGTCTTCTTCATTATGCAAACAAAGTCTTGTTGTTATTCATCGCAAGTTTCTTCATCCTAACAATCTTTCTGAGTTTCTTGACTTGACTGATATTCATGGACATCTCATTTACCCATATGCAAAATGGGTCGAACAGTGGGTCTAAGCCTCTGAAAGCAGGACCCACATGTGCAAGACCAAATTGTAAGAAACCTAAATATTAGAATGGTTCCTGCAACTGCACAATAATGTGCTATTAGCGAAAGGACCATGCATGAGCACACCTCGATGGTAAACCGCAGTGTCTCCCATTGTTTCCCTGCCACACATATAAGGAAGATCTTGATCAGGTTAACTGAGAGTTTCCATACTATCAGTAGAATATGTGTTCACTACAACCAAATTCGATTTATTTCTCTCATGCATAACAATACAAAATTGTACCCACAACAAATGAAAATCAAATTGCAGAATTGAACCAAACAGTTAAATGGATAGCAGACCAAATGAACCAAAACAGTTAATTGAGCATGACATTTTAGAATAGAAACATGTACTAGAAGATAAGACAATTAACAAAACAGAGAATGCTTGAGAACAATACTACGAAATGTAGCAATTGTTGGACCAAACTCTTAACTACACATTACATTTCAGCATATCAGATTGCATATTAACATTACAGAGGACAAATCACTGGAAGGCACTAGCGATGGCCTCGAGAAAACAACGCGAACTGTATTTTAAAGCAGACAATCGCGTGGCGGTGTCAACGGTGGCCTCAAAGACGAGGTGCTCCTCCAAGATCTGGCGGTCGACATGTATGGCAGCCATAGCAACCTCATCTGCGCGTGCGGCCGCAATTCGCTTCTCCGTTGTCAGATGCTACTGAGCTCCACATTATACTGCATGCAAAATGGCTGTGGGCGATGCTTAATTGGAGGACGGGGCCAGCGATTTTGGCAGAAGGTGTAGCGCCGTTGGTCAGGACCTGTGGGACGGAGAAGGAGGAGGATGGTGTGGGTGGGGGTGTGGATTACCTGACCATATCTATGAGGTCGTGCAGCAAGAAGAAGGGTCGTCGGCGAGGAGGCCGCACAGCAATAAGAAGGGTCGGCGGCGAGGAGGCGGCGATGCAAGAAGAAGGGTCGGCGGTGACGAGGCGGCACTGCAAGAAGAAGGGTCGCTGGTGAGGAGGCGACGTGCAAGAAGAAGAGTCACGCTGAGGAGGCTGACCTACGAGTAAGCAGCAGTGATGGTTTGAACTTGGAAAGCAAGGAGGAATAGTGGAAATGTGCCTATTGATGGGAGGGAGGGGCGGGGAGATAGATATTTCCACGGCGGTAGAAAATTTTGCTCGATGCCGCGAGAAACTAGCGCGCAAGTGTGGTTCAAGCGCGGATGGTGGACTGTAAACGACGAAGCTTCCTGCGTAATCCAGACAAGATGGTGCGCCAATATATTTTATATCGCATCTGATGTCTACTACACAACCTTCTTCTTGTAGAGGTTGTTGGGCCTGCAAGTGCACAGGTTTGTAGGACAGTAGCAAATTTCCCTCAAGTGGATGACCTAAGGTTTATCAATCCGTGGGAGGCGTAGGATGAAGATGGTCTCTCTCAAACAACCCTGCAACCAAATAACAAAGAGTCTCTTGTGTCCCCAACACACCCAATACAATGGTAAATTGTATAGGTGCACTAGTTCGGCGAAGAGATGGTGATACAAGTGCAATATGGATAGTAGATACGAGTATTTGTAATCTGAAATTATAAAAACAGCAAGATAACTAATGATAAAAGTAAGCATAAATGGTATTGCAATGATAGGAAACAAGGCCTAGGATTCATACTTTCACTAGTGCAAATTCTCTCAACAATAATAACATAGATAGATCATATAACAATCCCTCAACATGCAACAAAGAGTCACTCCAAAGCCACTAATAGCGGAGAACAAACGAAGAGATTATGGTAGGGTACGAAACCACCTCAAAGTTATTCTTTCGGATCAATCTATTCAAGAGTTCGTACTAGAATAACACCTTAAGACACAAATCAACCAAAACCCTAATGTCACCTAGATACTCCATTGTCACCTCAAGTATCCGTGGGCATGATTATACGATATGCATCACACAATCTCAGATTCATCCAACCAACATAAAAGTACTTCAAAGAGTGCCCCAAAGATTCTACCGGAGAGTCAAGAAAACGTGTGCCAACCCCTATGCATAGGTTCATGGGCGGAACCCGCAAGTTGGTCACCAAAACATACATCAAGTGGCACGTGATATCCCATTGTCACCACAGATAAACACGGCAAGACATACATTAAGTGTTCTCAAATCAAAGACTCAATCCGATAAGATAACTTCAAGAGGGAAACTCGATTCATCACAAGAGAGTAGAGGGGGAGAAACATCATAAGATCCAACTATAATAACAAAGGTTGCGATACATCAAGATCGTGCCACAGAGAAAACACGAGAGATAGAGAGAGAGAGAGATCAAACACATAGCTACTGGTACATACCGTCAGCCCCGAGGGTGAACTACTCCCTCCTCGTCATGGATAGCGCCGGGATGATGAAGATGGCCACCGGTGATGGGTTCCCCCGCCGGCAGGGTGCCGGAATGGGCTCCCGAGAGGTTTTTGGTGGCTATAGAGGCTTGCGGCGGCGGAACTCCCGATCTATTTTGATATTCGATGTTTTTAGGGTACGTAGGCTTATATAGGCAAAAGAAGTCGGTCAGGGGAGCCTCGAGGGGCCCACGAGAGCGTAGGGTGTGCCCAGGGGGGTGAGCATGCCCCCCTATCTCGTGGCCTCCTCGATGATCTTCTGACGTGAACTCCAGGTCTCCCAGATCATTTTCTTCCTAAAAATTACGCTCCCGAAGGTTTCATTCCGTTTGGACACCGTTTGATATTCCTTTTCTTCGAAATACCGAAACAGGCAATAAAACAGCAATATGGGCTGGGCCTCCGGTTAATAGGTTAGTCCCAAAAGTAATATAAATGTGTATAATAAAGCCCATAATCATTCAAAACAGATAATAAAATAGCATGAATGCTTCATAAATTATAGATACGTTGGAGACGTATCAGCGTCCCAAACGATTCTTGCTAGTAAACTATTTGTGGTATACCTAATTTTTTTCATTATGTTTTGAAAGACAAAAGGTGTTACGGAGGGAAAGGATGGTGTTTGAATTGCTAGAACATTTATCTACAGTGAACATGATAGTACATGAGTGTCGTGTTAAAATTTGGAATTATTCCGGGTTCGTTTGACATTTTTATGCATTAAATTAGTTTCTAGGCATTTCATGGGCATAATTCAAATTTAAACTACAAGCATATGCTCCAATGCACCAAAGTTTGTTGAAAAATCACATGTGTGTCTTTGGGTGAATTTATAGGTCCCATGTAAGAATGGGAATGAAATTCAAAGATCTTTGTGTCGTGGCTCGGCCGGAAACATTGAGAAACTTGGTTTTAAAATTCATGTAAATCCCAAACTCGCCTAGAAATCATGAAACTTGGCATGCTGTCAATTCATGGTACCAACATGCTGTGGTAAAAAAATGGCCAAATTGGGACAAGTTTTGGCATAAGCTTCTTGCAAATTGTAGCTTCTCTGAAGAAGGCGTGTGGTTTCGAGAGGGAACGTGTCACCTTTGTGTGCGAAACAACATATGCTCCCCCCCTTGATTTTTTACAAAGCAAACATAGAACTATATGAGTGTCGTGTTTAAATTTGCAATTATTCCAGGTTTGTTTGGCCCTTTTTATGCATTAATTGAGTTTCTGGGCATTTAATGTGAATAATTCAAATTTGAACTACAAGCACATGCTCTAGTGCACCAAGGTTGGTTGAAATATCACATGTGTGTCCTTGGGTGAATTTCTAGGTCCCATGCAAAAAATGGGAATGAAATTCAAATATCTAGGCGTTGTGGCTCGACTGATATAACATTGAGAAACTTGGTTTTTAAATTCCTGTAAATTCATAACTCGCCTGAAAATCATGAAACTTGGCATGGTGTCATTTCATGGCACCAACATGTTGTGGTAAAACATTTGGCCTAACTTGAACAAGTTTTGGTATAAGCATCTTGCAAACCGGAGCTTTTCTCAAGAAGACTCGTGGTTCCCGAGGGGGAACCTGTCACCTTTGTGTGCAAAATGATATACGCTGCCCCCCTTGATTTTTTACCGAGGCAACATAGAACCATATGAGTGCCGTGTTAAAATTTGGAATTATTCTGGGTTCGTTTGGCCTTTTTTAAACATTAATTGAGTTTCTGGGCATTTAATGTGCATAATTCAAAATTGAACTACAAGCACATGCTTTAGTGCACCAAACTTGGTTGAAAAAACACATGTGTGTCCTTGGGTGAATTTCAAGGTCCCATGCAAGAAATGGAAATGAAATTCAAACATCTGGATGTCGTGGCTCGGCTGGAAATATTGCATGGTTTTTTAATTCCTGTAAATCCAAAACACGCATGAAAATCATGAAACTTGGCATGGTGTCATAACATGGCACCAACATGCTGTGGTAATTTTTTTGGCCGAACTAGGACAAGCTTTGGTATAAGTGTCTTGCAAATCGGGGCTTCTCTCAAGAAGGTTCATGGTTCCAAGAGGGAACGTGTCACCTCCGTATGCGAAACAGCATACACTGCCTTCTCTTTCCTTGATTCTTTTTACACATGCAGCTTAGACCAAATAGGAGTTTCATGCTAAATTTTGGAATTATTCCGGGTTCGTTTGGCCTTTTTATACATTAATTGAATTTCCAGGCATTTAATGCACATAACTCAAATTTGAATTACAAGCGCATGCTCCAGTGCACCAAAGTTAGATGAAAAATCATTTATGTGTACTTGGGCGAATTTTTAGGTCCCATGCAAGAAGTGGAAATGGAATTCAAACATCTGGGCATCTTGGCTCGGCCGGAAACATCGAGAAACTTGGTTTTAAAATTCCCATAAATTCAAAACTCGCGTGAAAATCACGAAACTTGGCATGGTGTCATGACATGGAACCAACATGTTGTGGTAAAAAAATTTCCGATTTGTGAAGGCACACATATTAACAAACAACAAATTCATTTTGGAACAAGTGCTGTCACATTACAAATCGGAAACACAAGTATTATTGAAACCGTGGGCGCTCTACTTATCATTTACGTGCCGCCACGTGTCCCCATTTTTTATTGGCTAGGAGGTGTCGTGCGGGGTAACTCTTTGAGTATGTGAGGCGTGCGATCAGACCCCTGTGTGTGCTCATTGGTAGGAGATCCCTTTTACCTCTATCCGCCGCCCACCTCCCTCCCAACATATACATTAATGGCCCCTGAGCCCCTATTTCACGGCGTGGCTATGTCTCACTCAACTGAAATTTAAGAGAGAAAAAAGAAAATCTGAAAATAAAGTTTTGCACGGATCTTGATGTAAGATCCGACGGACCTATATAGCATCGACTGCGACTTATAGCAAGAATGATGAATATAAGGACGATGATAGTGGATAATAATTGTCTTACATATTTAGGAAGATAATTAAAAAGCCACATGAGGCAACGCCCAAAATACATGCTACCTCTTGAGCACTGCATTGGATTTCCCCGAAGAGGAGAGGATGATGCAGCAAAGTAGCGTAAGTATTTCCCTCAGTTTTTGAGAACCAAGGTATCAATCCAGTAGGATACCACACACAAGTCCCTCATACCTACACAAAACGATAGCAACTCGCAACCAACACTTAGGGGTTGTCAATCCATTCACGGTCACTTACGAGAGTGAGATCTGATAGAGATAATATTTTTGGTATTTTTGATAGATAGATGCAAAGTAAAAAGTAAAAGAAAAGTAAAAACAAAGCAAGTAAATAAAGTGATAGAGATTGATATGATGAGAATAGACCCGGGGGCCATAGGTTTCACTTGTGGCTTCTCTCAAGAGCATAAGTATTCTACGGTGGGTGAACAAATTACTATTGAGCAATTGACAGAATTGAGCATAGTTATGAGTATATCTAGGCAATGATCATGTATATAGGCATCACGTCCAAAACAAGTAGATCGAAACGATTCTGCATCTACTACTATTACTCCACTCATCAACCGCTATCCAGCATGCATCTAGAGTATTAAGTAAAAACAGAGTAACGCCTTAAGCAAGATGACATGATGTAGAGGGATAAATTCATGCAATATGATAAAAAACCATCTTGTTATCCTCGATGGCAACAATACAATGCGTGCCTTGCAACCCTTTCTGTCACTGGGTAAGGACACCGCAAGATTGAACCGAAAGCTAAGCACTTCTCCCATTGCAAGAACTACCAATCTAGTTGGCCAAACCAAAAAGGATAACTCGAAGAGACTTGCAAAGATAACTCAATCATACATTAAAGAATTCACAGAAGAATCAAATATTTTCCATAGATAATACTGGATCATAAACCTACAATTCATCGGTCTCAACAAACACAACGCAAAAATAAGATTACATTGAATAGATCTCCACGAGAGAGGGGGAGAACATTGTATTGAGATCCAAAGAGAGAGAAGAAGCCATCTAGCTACTAGCTATGGACCCGAAGGTCTGAAGTAAACTACTCACACTTCATCGGAGGGGCTATGGTGATGATGTAGAAGCCCTCCGTGGTGGATGCCCCCTCCGACGGAGCTCTAGAACAGGCCCCAAGATGGGATCTCATGGATAAAGAAGGTTGCGGCGGTGGAATTAGGTTTTTGGCTCCCGTTCTGATCGTACGGGGATACATAGGTATATACAGGAGGAAGGAGTACGTCGGTGGAGCGTCAGGGGGCCCACGAGGTAGGGGGCGTGTCCAGGGGGGCGCCCTCCACCCTCGTGACCGCCTCTGGCACTTCTTGGAGTAGGGTCCAAGTCTCCTGGTTCACGTTCGGTTGGAAAATCACGTTCCCGAAGGTTTCATTCTGTTTGGACTTCGTTTGATATTCCGTTTCTTCGAAACACTGAAATAGGCAAAAACAACAATTCTGGGCTGGGCCTCCGGTTAATAGGTTAGTCCCAAAAATAATATAAAAGTGGAAAATAAAGCCCAATATAGTCCAAAACAGTAGATAAAGTAGCATGGAGCAATCAAAAATTATAGATACGTTGGAGAGTATCAAGCATCCCCAAGCTTAATTTCTGCTCATCCTCGAGTAGGTAAATGATAAAAAAGAATTTTTGATGCGGAGTGATACTTTGGCATAATTTCAATGTAAATATTCTTAATTGTGATATGAATATTCAGATCCAAAAGATTCAAGACAAAAGTTCATATTGACACAAAAATAATAATACTTCAAGCATACTAATCAAAGCAATCATGTCTTCTCAAAATAACATGGCAAAAGAAAGTTCATCCCTACAAAATCATATAGTTAGGCTATGCTTCATTTTCATCACAAAAAGATGTTCCCAACTTCTATACCCCGATGACAAGGCAAGCAATTGTTTCATACTTAAATAATCTCAAACTTTTTCAACCTTCACGCAATACATGAGCGTGAGCCATGGATATAGCACTATGGGTGGAATAGAATATGATGATGGGGATTGTGTGGAGAAGACAAAAAAGGAGAAAGTCTCACATTGACGAGGCTAATCAACGGGCTATGGAGATGCCCATCAATTGATGTCAGCATGAGGAGTGGGGATTGCCATGCAACAGATGCACTAGAGCTATGAATGCTCAACAAAAGAAAACTAGTGGGTGTGCATCCAACTTGCTAGCTCATGAAGACCTAGGGCATTTGAGGAAGCCCATCGTAGGAATATACAAGCCAAGTTCTATAATGAAAGATTCCCACTAGTATAAAAGACAACTTATGAGACTCACTACATGAAGAGCAAGGTGCTAATTTGAAGCACAATATATGAGACTCGCTACATGAAGAACAAGGTGGTACTTTGAAGCACAAGTGTGGAAAAAGAGATAGTAGCATTGCCCTTTTTTTGGCCTCTCTTTTTTTCTTTTCATTTGGCCTTTTTTTATTTGGGCAATGCTCTAATAATGATGATCATCACACTTCTATTGATTACAACATAAGGATTATAACTCGAAAACTTAGAACAAGATATGACTCTATATGAATGCCTCTGGCGGTGTACCGGGATGGTGCAATGAATCAAGAGTGACATATATGGAAAATAATGCATGGTGGATTTGCCACAAATACGATATCAACTACATGATCATGCAATGGCAATATGACAAAAGTAATGTATGTCATGATGATGGTGGTGGAAGTTGCTTGGCAGTATATCTCGGAATGGCTATGGAAATGCCATGATAGGTAGGTATGGTGGCTGTTTTGAGGAAGATATAAGGAGGTTTATGTGTGATAGAGCGTATCGTATCACGAAGTTTGGATGCACCGGCGAAGTTTGCACCAACTCTCAAGGTGAGAAAGGGCAATACACGGTACCGAAGAGGCTAGCAAAGGCGGAAAGGTGAGAGTGCGTATAATCCATGGACTCAACACTAGTCAAAAGAACTCATATACTTATTGCAAAATTTTAGAAGTCATCAAAAATCAAGTACTATGCGCATGCTCCTAGGGGGATAGATTGGTAGGAAAAGACCATCGCTCGTCCCCGACCGCCACTCATAAGGATGCACAAGCCAGGTACACTTCATGTTTCAAATTTGTTACACAACTTTAACCATACATGCATGCTACGGGACTTGCAAACTTCAACACAAGTATTTCTCAAATTGATAATCACCCAACTATCACGACTTTGATATTATCACCTCCATATCTCAAAACAATTATCAAGCATCAAACTTATCTTAGTATTCAATGCACTCAAAAGAAAGTTTCACATATCTTGAACACTAAGTATATTAACATTAAGCAAATTACCATGCTATTAATGACTCTCAAAATAATCTAAGTGAAGCATGAGAGATCAATATTTTCTTTAAAAAAAATCCACCACCATGCTCTAAAAGATATAAGTGAAGCACTAGAGCAAAAATTATCAAGCTCAAAAGATATAAGTGAAGTACTATGAGCAAAACTATCAAGCTCAAAAGATATAAGTGAAGCACATAGAGTATTCTAACAAATTCCAATTCATATATGGATCTCTCAAAAGGTGTGTACAGCATGGATGATTGTGGTAAACTAACAAGAAAAGACACAAATACTAAAAGACGCTCCAAGCAAAACACATATCATGTTGGTGAATAAAATATAGCTCCAAGTAAATTACCGATGGAACTGGACGAAAGAGGGGATGCCTTCCGGGGCATCCCCAAGCTTTGACTTTTTGGTGTCCTTGGATTATCTTGGGGGTTCCATGGGCATCCCCAAGCTTAGTCTCTTGCCACTACTTGTTCCATAATCCGTCAAAAGAATTCACCCAAAACTTGAAAACTTCACAAGACAAAACTCAACAGAAATCTCGTGAGCTCCGTTAGAGAAAGAAAACAAAAGACTACTTCAAGGTACTGTAATGAACTCATTCTTTATTTATATTGGTGTTAAACCTACTGTATTCCAACTTCTCTATGGATTATAAACTATTTTACTAGCCATAGATTCATCAAAATAAGCAAACAAGACACGTAAAACAAAATCTGTCAAAAACATAACAGTCTGTAGCAATCTATAACTAACGCAAACTTCTGGAACTCTAAAAATTCTGCCAAAATAGGAAGTCCTGGAAAATTTGTTTATTGAACATCATCAAACGTAATCAACGCAAAAGCACGTTTCTGTGATTTATCATAACTAAGTTGGTGCATGCAAAGTTTCTGTTTTTCAGCAGAATCAAATCAACTATCATCGTAGGTTACCCTATAGGTTCTACTTGGCACAAACACTAATTAAAACATAAAACCACATCCAAACAGAAGGTAGATGGATTATTTAGTCCTAAACAGAATAAAAAACACAGAACACAAAATAAAATTGGGTTGCCTCCCAACAAGCGCTATCGTTTAACGCCCCTAGGTAGGCATAAAAGCAAGGATAGATCTAGGTATAGCCATATTTTGTAGGCAATCCATAAGTGGCTCTCATGATAGATTCATATGGTAATTTTATTTTCTTTCTAGGGAAGTGTTCCATACCCTTCTTTAAGGGAAATTGGAATCTAATATTCCCTTCCTTCATATCAATAATTGCACCAATCGTTCTAAGGAAAGGTCTGCCAAGAATAATATGACATGAAGGATTGCAATCTATATCAAGAACGATAAAATATACAGGCACATAATTCCTATTTGCAACAATAAGAACATCATTAATTCTTCCCATAGGTTTTTTAATAGTGGTATCCGCAAGATGCAAGTTTAGAGAGCAATCATCAAAATCACGGAAATCTAGCAAATCACACAAAGCTTTGGGAATAGTAGAGGCACTAGCACCCAAATCACATAAAGCATGAAACTCATAATCTTTAATTTTAATTTTAGTAGTAGGTTCCCACTCATCATAGAGTTTTCTAGGGATAGAAACTTTCAACTCAAGTTTTTCTTCATAAGATTGCATCAAAGCATCAACAATGTGTTCGGTAAAGGCCTTATTTTGACTATAAGCGTGAGGAGAATCTAGCATGGATTGCAACAAGGAAATACAACCAATCAAAGAGCAATTTTCATAATTAAATTCCTTGAGATCCAAAATAGTGGGTTTAGAAACATCACGGTTTTTATTTCTTTCACTCCCACTTTCATCAAATTCATCATCAAGATCTAGAAACTCCGAATTCTTAGAAGGCCTTCTAAGTAAAGGAAGATCATATTTAGTTTCATCAAGATTCATATTGCAAAACAAAGATTTAATAGGGGACACATCAATAACTTTTAGATCTTTAGCTTGATTTTCATAGGAATTGGAAGAACATGCTTTAATAAAGGCATCTTTGGAAGCACGCATCCTAGTGGTTCTTTCTTTGCACTCATCAATGGAAATTCTCATGGCTTTGAGAGACTCATTGATATCATGCTTATGAGGAATAGATCTAAGCCTTAAAGAATCAATTTCAAGAGAAATTCTATCAACATTCCTAGCCAAATCATCAACTTTAAGCAATTTCTCTTCAAGCAAAGCATTAAAATTCTTTTGTGAATTCATAAACTCTTTAACACTACTCTCAAATTCAGAGGGCATCTTATTAAAATTTCCATAAGAGTTGTTGTAGGAATTTCCATAATTATCAGAAGGATTACTAGGATAAGGCCTAGGATTAAAATTCCCTCTATAAGCGTTGTTTACAAAACTATTCCTACCAACAAAATTCACATCCATAGATTCATTGTTATTCTCAAGCAAAGTAGATAAAGGCATATCATTGGGATCAAGAGGATATTTTTAGGAGCAAACATCTTCATAAGTTCATCCATCTTTTCACTCAAAACATTGATTTCTTCTATAGCATGCACTTTTTTACTAGAAGATCTTTCGGTGTGCCATTGAGAATAATTAGCCATAATATTATCAAGCAATTTGGTAGCATCCCCTAACGTAATTTCCATAAAAGTGCCTCCCGCGGCCGAATCTAAAAGATTTCTAGAAGCAAAATTCAATCCGGCATAAAAATTTTGTATGATCATCCATAAATTCAAACCATGAGTAGGGCAATTGCGAAGCATTAATTTCATTCTTTCCCAAGATTGGGCAACATGCTCATGATAAAGTTGTTTAAAATTCATCATGTCGTTCCTAAGAGTGATAATCTTAGCGGGAGGAAAATACTTAGAGATAAAAGCATCTTTGCACTTGTTCCAAGAATCAATACTACTTTTTGCAAAGATGAAAACCAAACTTTAGCACGATCTCTAAGTGAAAACGGAAATAACTTCAATTTGACAATATTGTTATCCGTATCTTTCTTCTTTTGTGTATCACACAAATCAACAAAATTCTTTAGATGAGTAGCGGCATCTTCACTAGGAAGGCCGGCGAATTGATCTTTCATAACAAGATTCAACAAAGTGGTATTGATTTCACAAGACTCATCATTATTAAGAGGAGCAATCGGAGTACTAAGGAAATCATTATTATTGGTATTCGAGAAATCACACAATTTGGTATTATCTTGCGCCATGGCAACAAGTAATCCAACACACAAGCAAACAGAAAGGCAACGAGAAAAAGGCAAACGGGAAAGAGAGGAGGAGATTGGGAAAGAGAGGGCAAATAAAACGGCAAGGATGAAGTGGGGGAGAGGAAAACGAGAGGCAAATGGCAAGTAATGTAATGCGAGAGATAGGGATTGCGATGGGTACTTGGTATTGTTGACTTTCTTGCGTGAGCCTCCCCGGCAACGGCACCAGAAATTCTTCTTGCTACCTCTTGAGCACTGTGTTGGATTTCCCCGAAGAGGAGAGGATGATGCAGCAAAGTAGCGTAAGTATTTCCCTCAGTTTTTGAGAACCAAGGTATCAATCCAGTAGGAGACTACGCACAAGTCCCTCGTACCTACGAAAAACGATAGCAACTCGCAACCAACGCTTAGGGGTTGTCAATCCCTTCACGGTCACTTACAAGAGTGAGATCTGATAGAGATAATATTTTTGGTATTTTTGATAGATAGATGCAAAGTAAAAAGTAAAAGCAAAGTAAAAACAAAGCAAGTAAATAAAGTGATAGAGATTGATATGATGAGAATAGACCCGGGGGCCATAGGTTTCACTTGTGGCTTCTCTCAAGAGCATAAGTATTCTACGGTGGGTGAACAAATTACTATTGACCAATTGACAGAATTGAGCATAGTTATGAGTATATCTAGGCAATGATCATGTATATAGGCATCACGTCCAAAACAAGTAGATCGAAACGATTCTGCATCTACTACTATTACTCCACTCATCGACCGCTATCCAGCATGCATCTAGAGTATTAAGTAAAAACAGAGTAATGCCTTAAGAAAGATGACATGATGTAGAGGGATAAATTCATGCAATATGATAAAAAACCCATCTTGTTATCCTCGATGGCAACGATACAATACGTGCCTTGCAACCCTTTCTGTCACTGGGTAAGGACACCGCAAGATTGAACCGAAAGCTAAGCACTTCTCCCATTGCAAGAACTACCAATCTAGTTGGCCAAACCAAAAAGGATAATTCGAAGAGACTTGCAAAGATAACTCAATCATACATAAAAGAATTCAGAGAAGAATCAAATATTTTCCATAGATAATACTGGATCATAAACCCACAATTCATCGGTCTCAACAAACACACCACAAAAAGAAGATTACATCGAATAGATCTCCACGAGAGAGGGGGAGAACATTGTATTGAGATCCAAAAAGAGAGAAGAAGCCATCTAGCTACTAGCTATGGACCCGAAGGTCTGAAGTAAACTACTCACACTTCATCGGAGGGGCTATGTTGATGATGTAGAAGCCCTCCGTGGTGGATGCCCCCTCCGGCGGAGCTCCAGAACAGGCCCCAATACGGGATCTCGTGGATACAGAAGGTTGCGGTGGTGGAATCAGGTTTTTGGCTCTCATTCTGATCGTACGGGGATACGTAGGTATATATAGGAGGAAGGAGTACGTCGGTGGAGCATCAGGGGGCCCACAAGGTAGGGGGGCCTAGGGGGGGCGCCCTCCACCCTCGGGACCGCCTCTGGCACTTATTGGAGTAGGGTCCAAGTCTCCTGAATCACGTTCGGTTGGAAAATCACGTTCCCGAAGGTTTCATTCCGTTTGGACTCCATTTGATATTCCGTTTCTTCGAAACACTGAAATAGGCAAAACACAGCAATTCTGGGTTGGGCCTCCGGTTAATAGGTTAGTCCCAAAAATAATATAAAAGTGGAAAATAAAGCCCAATATAGTCCAAAATAGTAGATAAAGTAGCATGGAGCAATCAAAAATTATAGATACGTTGGAGACGTATCAATACACAAGGGGAAAAGAAGAATGAACACAACGATCTGGCTCATTGATCTCTACTTTCTTGATGTGTTGCTACAGGCCACGGGGACTAGTCTCTGTGCGAGCAGCGATGAGCTCTTTCGTGTCCTCAAGACGCTGCTTGAGAGCATCCACGGATTCCTCTAACAGCCTTTGGCGCTCGATGCAGAGCATGGCATTCTCATACATAAGTTTCCTGACGATGACGCCGGTCCTCTGCAACAAGGCAGTGGTCTCCTCATGTTGCCTCATCATTCTGGTGATCTTTGCCCTCAGCAGGTCGCGCTCGGAGCGGAGCTTCTCCTTGTCCTCCCCTAGTCCCTGGAGAACACTGGTAGCATTTTCAAACAAGGCATTCATCTTGTCCTGCTGCTTCATCCAGTCAGAGATCCGACCTATCAGGTAGCATAGTGCGCATGCGCCTGTGAGATTCCTTGTCTGCCCATGAGACATTTTCCCAGGCCATCATGGCGCGGGAGGACACCTCTGCTGCATTCACGACGCGGCGGGACATCTCTGTTGCTTCTGTGACGCGGCCAGACCAGTCTGCTGCATCGATAGCGCGGCGGGACCTCTGTGCTACTTCGGCGGCACGGCAGGACCTCATTGCTGCTACGGCCACACGGCAGGACATGTTGGCTGCTTTTGCGGCGAGGCGAGACATCTCTCGTGCTTTCGCTTCCATGCTTGCCTCTCCTTGGTAGTAATCTCTTGACCCAGAACTCATGCTGGCCATGGCATACGCAAGGAACCATGATGAATGACTTGTTTGTTTTTGTGGATGAGGAGTTGAAGAGGAATGTGCAGTCATCTTGGAGTAGTAGTATTTATAACGGAGTACTAATATGCTCCTAAGTGGGAAACCATTTAGGTTTTGATCGATGTGAACAGGCTTGCAATTAAATATAGTTTGGTAGTAATTTGGAATGTGACAGGACGCAGGCTCAAAATTTATTGACGGTTCTATAATTTCTAAGTGTGACACTATTCCCGAACGGCATAACGTGGGCACGCTTTCTCGGCCACGTACATGGTCTTTGCACCATAGGGTGCACCACAATAGGCGATGTTAGCACACGTCTTGTTCCAATAATCATGCGTGCTTGTTATTACCATCGGGCACGCTTCTTTTAATTAGAATGTGTGCCCGTCTAGCACACACATGTTGATCTATCTAACTGTTTCTGCTTATTGTAGCTAATCGCAAACAGTTCATCCGTGTGAAGTGAATGCTGTCAATCACGGACACGTTGATCTGGCTGACCATTTCTGTTGTGTTGCCTAATCGCAAACAGTTCATCCGTCTGAAGTGTATACCCTCAATCGTACACACCTTCATCTGGATGTCCGTTTCTCTTGTTCTGCCTCATCACAAATAGTTAATCCAACTGAACTGTATGCCGTATATCGCACACGCCTTCATTTGGCTGCCCGTTTCTGTTCTTTTTCCGCATCACAAACAGTTCATTGAACTGAGCTGTATGCCCCACATCACACACGCAACTAAAATCTGAACTGTGTTTGATGTATCCGCCATCGCAAACATTTTGCATCTTTTTTGACAGGTTTTTTACATCACTATTTGTGATTAATGCATCACACACAGTTTCGTCAAAGGGTCTATGATTGTAGTGTCGCGTTAGCAGCATCCCTGCAGTAGTGCTTAGTAGACCGTTTTTACGCACTACAGGTGCCATGATTGATATGAAAGAAGGCAATATTAAATTTCAAGTTCCACTAAGGAAGGGTATGGAACACTTCCCTAGAACAAGAATTAGGCCACCATCTGAATCAGTCATGAGGGAATCTTATGGATCTAGAAATAAAGAATGACAATACCTGAATCTATGCATTATGCCTAGCTAGGGGCATAAAACGATGACGCTTGTTGGGAGGCAACCCGATGAATAAATTTTATTTTGCTTTTTTCTGTTCTTGAGTGTTTGCACAGTTATGCCTCTATTATGATTGTATTTTTTCATGTTTTAATTAGTGTTTGTACCAAGTAAAGCCTTTGGGATTATGTTTGGTGATAATTGATTTAATCTTGTTGGAAAACATAAACTTTTGCGTCCAGTAAATAATTTTCATAAATCATAGAAGCTACGAATTTTTTTGAATATTTTACACAAGATTTATATACAAATTGCCTACATCATCCTAATGTTTCAGATTTTTTTGGAGTTATAGAAGTATACGAAGTTTTCAGATTGCTACAGACTGTTCATTTTTTGATAGATTCTGTTTTCTTTGCGTTGTGTGCTTATTTTGATGAATTTATGGGTTGTATCGGGGGGTATGAGCCATGGTAAAGTTGGAATATAGTAGATATAATGCAAAAATAAAATATGAATGGGTTTGCAACAATACTTAGAGTAGTGATTTGCTTTCTTATACTAACAGATCTCACGAAGGTTTTGTTGAGTTTTGTGTGGTTGAAGTTTTCAAGTTTTGGGTGAGATAATGATGTATGAAGGAATAAGGAGTAAGAAGAGCCTAAGCTTGGGGATTCCCCATGGCACCCAAGTTATTATCCAAATAGAAGCAAGCAACTAAGCAAGGGGATGCCCCGGAAGGCATCCCCTCTTTTTCTAATGACTATCCGTATTTTACTTGGAGCTATATTTTTATTCGTCACATGTCATGAGTTTTGCTTGGAGCGTCTTGTATTATATGAGTCTTTGCTTGTTTTGCTTTTTAGTTTGTATCATGTATCCTTGTTGGACACACCTATTTGAGAGGGCCAAAATTATGCTATGATTTGTTAGAATTACTCTCTATGCTTCACTTAAATTCTTTGAGCTATGGAATTGCTCTATTGCTTCAATTATATCTTTCTGAGCATGGGGTGCTTTCATATTTCTTAAGAAATGCTCTCATGCTTCACTTAGATTTATTCGAGAGTTAGTATATTTTTAAAGAAATTCTCTCATGCTTCACTTATAATATTTTGAGAGATGAAAAACTTTATGCTCATGTTCTTCACTTAGATTTGTTTGAGCTTGTCAAAAGCAACATATGAAACTAGTCCCAAAGTGATATATATTCAAGAGGGATATAATAAAAACTTTCATGAACATCATTGGACATAATAAACTTGACTCTTTGTAATAGTTTTGCGATATGATGATAGTAATATGTGAGCCATGTTGGTGAGTAATTATGCCTTAGTAAGAATATTGTTGTTAAGGTTTGTGATTCCCTATGCAAGCAGAAAAGTCAATAGTTATGCAAAGAAATTCGGTCCTACTTGTGGTGCATTATTCGGTGTTAGTTATGCTTAATGCTCGGTTATGTGATTTTTCGTTTCTTGGTTGGATGCTTCTCAATCTATTTGCTAACCTTCACTTGTACTAAGTAGAGATACTACTTGTGCATCAAAATTCTTAAACCCAGTTTTGCCACGTGAGTCCAACGTACCTACCTATATGTGGTATCCCGTGCCGTTCTAAGCAAATTTGTATGTGCCATCTCTAATTTTCAAAATATTTTTTCCTTTTTGTGTGCTCGTACCGCTCATGAAGTGGCAGGGGGTGGCCAATATTTTCCATGCTAGATGTGTTATTCTCAAGATGAGTGTTTATTCACTTGTAATTGCACGAGAGTAAAGCGGTAATAGGGATACCAAATCCCGAAATGAAAAAGGAATTTACGTTACGTTGTCAAATGATAAATTCCTTGGAAAGTGTTGGTACAGATGGTGCCCGTGGATACGGCTAGCCGTGGAATGTGAAAGAATGGTGGAAAAAGGAATAAACTTTATTTTCTCTTTCGGAACCGCTTACGAAATATCTAGCATGGAAACTATTGGGAACTACTCGGTCATTTTCGTTGATGAGAAAAGTATGCCTCTCAAAACTTTTATCTCTCAATTTAATCCTTGAGCTCTAGCACCTCTACAAATCCCTACTTCCCTCTGTTAAGGGCATTTCTATTTACTTTATGCATTTTTTATTTTTATTTGAGTCTACATCTTCTCTTAAAAAGCACCAACCAAGAGGCACTATGATCGTACTTGAGCATTGGGTGTAGCTAATATGCGAGTGTGTTTCATGAATGGATCAATGATTGAGTGATGTGTGCTAGAACTACGTCGGTATTTCACCAAAGAGGAAGTGATGATGCAGTATAGCGACGGTAGGTATTTCCCTTAGTGATTAGACCAAGGTTATCGAACTAGTAGGAGAACCTCCTCACACCACGTAAACAACACACTACTAGGAAAAGGGCTATAGATGGGATGGACACTAATGGCACACTGTACATGTGGTGCACCATTACTAAATACTAATGGCGCACCATGTGTTGGTGCGCCATTAGTGTGCAAATACCAATGGCGCACCACATCCCACGGTGCGCCATTAGTAATTTTTTTTATTTTTTTCAAAACTACTAATGGCGCACCGTGGGCGTGGTACACCATTACTAGTTGACATAGTAATGGCACACCACACCCACCATGCACCATTAGTAGTTTTGAAAATTAAAAAAAAATAAAAAATATTGTTAGTAATGGCGCACCAGTGGATAGTGCGCCATTACTAGTTTTAACTAGTAATGGCGCACTTTCCACAGGTGCGCCATAACTAAGTTTTTTTCAAAAAAAAATCATTTTTTTTCTTTTTTCTTTTCAAAACTAGTAATGGCACCGTGGGTGTGGTGCGCCATTACTAGTTTAACTAGTAATGGCGCACCACCCCACGGTGCGCCATTACTAACTTGGCCCAAAAGTTCCCGAATGCACCCCCCTCCCCTCGTGGACCGCCTTTTCAGTTAAAAAAATGATAAAAATGTCAAAAAAATAAAAGAAAATAAGTTTCCCATGTGATATGTGGTCTAGTTGTTGGGAAAATTTACAAATATGAATTTCGACTTTATTTGCAAAATCTCTCTGGAAATTTGTAAAATGGCTATAAGTTTTGCATACGAACTCGGATTAAAAAGTTTTTTATATGAAAAATCATCTACTCGAAAAGTTACATCCGAATTTAATGGGGGAACCCCATTAAACATTTTCAAAATCCCCAAAAACCTAATAGAAAAAAGTTACGGGGCTTTCAAGATCTAGAGGCAAAAAAATTCAAAAAATTTCAAACTTACTAGTGGCGCACCATGGATGTGGTGCGCCACTAGTAATAGAAAAAAATTTGGTTTTGAATTGTTTTTCAAAAAATGATACGTAATATGACCGGGAAGTTTGAAATATTTTTCAAAATTTCATCATAGTCATGAACATGAACAAAGTCCTAGACATCAACAAGGTATAATAGGATTGATATGCTAGATATATCAACAAGTGCCTATGAAGTGAGCTGTTGCTGGGGTTGGATAGAACTCTGAAGTTAAGCGTGCTTGGGCTGGAGTAGTGTGACGATGGGTGACCTTTCGGGAAGTTTGACCATGGAGTGCGATTTTACCCGAGTTTAAGCATATTGACCCGAGATTAAGCCATAGTGACCTGAGATTAAGAAAAAATTGAAAAAAAATAATAAAAATTTGAATTTCTTTTTTGAAAAAAATGTTACTAATGGTGCACTTCTATGTGGTCCATTAGTATACCAGATACTAATGGCGCACCGTGGGCTATACTAATGGCGCACCGTGGGCTATACCAATGGCGCACTGCGTGGTGCGCCATTAATATACCACATACTAATGGCGCACCAGTGGTGTGCCATTAGAAAAAATACTAGTGGCGTGATAGTAATGGCGCATCGGTAGTGCGCCATTAGTAGGCAAAACCGGTGTGCCATTAGTAGGCCTTTTCCTAGTAGTGTTAAAGGGGTTAAAGGGGTTGTCAATCCCTTTCGGGTACGTCGCCTCAAGATAGGCAAATAACGTGAGGTAAAAGTGGTAGATAGGATAAATAGATCGTGGGACAAATAAATTGCAGCAAGGTATTTTTGTATTTTTGGTTTAACAAATCTGAAAATAAATCTCACGAGAAAAATAGCAAACGGTAGGAAAACAATTACTGTTGGGCAATTGATAGAACTTCAAATAATCATGATGATATCCAGGCAATGATCATTATATAGGCATCACGTTCAAGATTAGTAGACCGACTCCTGCCTGCATCTACTACTATTACTCCACACATCGGCCGCTATCCAGCATGCATCTAGTGTATTGAGTTCATGGAGAAATGGAGTAATGCAATAAGAACGATGATGTCAGGACCCCGACTCAATGCCACATCGATCTAGGATGTGACGCCTCATATCACTTTGCGGCCTCACGCACGGTATTCCCACGGGTGTCACCTTACCTTTGCCCGGGACCGTTTGCGCCTTTTGGCACACGTATATGATAGTGTCGCTAGCATTCATATGATAATGAGCCCGGGCTGACATGGCTAGTCGTAAACCCAAAGTGGCACAAACTTACAGGGACAGGCATCCATGACCCAGCATCGAACGTGTCGGTCATCAGCGAGTGAATCCAGGCTGTAGCACTGGGCTAGCAGGACTCCGGTGAACCGGGCTGTAGCGGGCTAACAGGACTCCGGTATTCATCGCGTGACATTTCCTCGTAGGGACAGACACATGAACGAAGAAGGACACATGCCGGCCAGCCTAAGTGTTCCAGAGCAGTAGCAAGCTACCAAGGCTCAGTGGAAGCACTAGGAGACATTTCCCGGTAAGAGAGGCTACTAAGGATAAACAACTAGATAGTCAGAGCCCACACGTACCAAGCATTTCAATAACATACACACAGTATGCTTGATATGTGCAAATACACCATGGCATCACAACATGACTCTACAACTCAAGTATTTTGTTCAATAGGCTCCGAGGAGCGAGATATTACAATCATGGGTCTCATGGCCCAACATTCAGAGCAAACAAGTCAAGCACAAGCGGAAGCTTAACATGTCTGAGTACAGACATCTACAAATGAAAAAGGCTGAGAAGCCTGACTATCTACCAGATCCTGCCGAGGGCACAAGATCGTAGCTGAGGTAACAAGCTAAACATCGAAGTCCACGTGGAACTACCAGTGAGACTGAAGTCTCTCTACAAAAACATAAAATAGGCAAACATGAGTACAAATGTACCCAGCAAGACTTACATCAGAACTATCTACATATGCATCATTATCAACAAAGGGGATGGTGGAGTTTAACTGCAGCAAGCCAGCTTTGACATGGTGGCTATACTGAACTATGACTGCAAGTGACTCTTGAGGTGGCCCACACGAGTCCACATAATCACCAACCAATACACCACTATGGATCCGCTCCCGTCTCCCTACGAGAACGCCATCCATAGCACTCACACTTATCTTGCGCATTTTAGAGTATCCACTTTCACTTGTCTATGAACTGTACAGGCAACCCAGAAGTCCTTTTCCATGGACACGGCTATTCGAATAGATGAGGTTAACCCTGCAGGGGTGTAATTCTTCACACACGCTCTCACCACTTACCGCCGTTTACACAACATGTACTCGGCAACCTTCAAGCGGAAGCCCAACGAGGGTGTCGGCCATGACCTACCTAAACACTCAAGTCTCTAGTCCAGGTTTATCGCCTATTCAGGTTCCATCCGCAAGGAGTCCGGCCGAGGTTTCCACATACGGCCCCGAACGATGTGTACAGGGTTCCGTGACACCAAACGGGTGCCCGGTATACCCGGCCACGTGCCTACCGCATCACAACCCACCTCTCCGGTCAGCGCTGCCCACGGCCTCCAGCATACTACAAACACCAGAAACTACTTGCAACTCCTGGACAGAGGACAAGGGTGATTAAGAAGCCGAGAGGGTCCATTGGTTTCAGGCCCAATGCATGGTAGTATCTGTTTCATGGATCACAAACACAGAACTCAGTTCCTGAGGACGGCTACAATGAGACAACCCACCATGTACTCCTACATGGCCTCTCACCGCTACCTTTACCAAATCGTATTCACACACTTAGCTCACACACAGTAGGACATGTTCACGCACCTCTGATTCACCCCCGATGAATTAGACCTGACTCAACTCTAAGCAGTAGCAGGCATGACATAGAAGCATGAATGAGTAGGCACAACAGGGCTCAAACAACTCCTACTCATGCTAGTGGGTTTCATCTATTTACTGTGGCAATGACAGGTCATGCAAAGGATAAATGGGTTCAGCTACCGCAACAAGTAATAGATGAATCATTGTTGTCCTAATGCAGTAAAAGAGAGCAGGAGCGAGAGAGTAGGATTGTATCGGAATGAACAATGGGGTTTTGCTTGCCTGGCACTTCTGAAGATAGTATATTTCTTCATTTGTGTCATCGATCACATCGTCGGAGTCACGTCTATCGAGAGGGGACAAACACCGACAAACAAGGAAGAACACAATCAATTCAATGCACAATATGATGCATGATCATGACATGGCAATATGATGTGGTTTGAGCTAATGCAACTAGCAGCAGGTTAAATGAAGTTGGTTTGAATCCAAGATTCAAATTCAAACTCCATATGTGAAGGTTTAAATGCCATTTATATGACTTGTGCTAAACAAACGCTATAGGCTATTCTACCATGCATGAAAATGGTACAGATGGATAGATTGGATTTTTCTGATCATTTTTCATATATAATTTGTTTCATTTGGAGTTACGGTTGATTTTATATGATTTTTAGAAGTTTAGACTTTTTTCTGGAATTTCCTGAATTATTTAAATCCAGAAAACAATTACTGCATCAGCATTGCGTCATGCTGACCTCAGCAGGTCAACAGACCCGGTCCAGGTCAAACCTGACGCGTGGGGCCCGCCGGTCAGTGAGCCAGTGCTGCCTACGGTCACAGACAGGTGGGCCAGGTCAACAGCCACGTCAGCGTAGTCAACACTGACGCGAGGGCCCACCGGGGTTACTTAAAACTAAGCAAAAAATGTAATCTGTGTTAATTAGGGCGTGGGGCCCATTAGTCAGTGGCCTAGGGGGTTGGTTAGTGTGGGGGGGTTAGCCGCTAACGATGGCCACGTCGGATTCGCCGGCGGTTAGATGACGGCGATGACCCAAAGCGGCAGTGGCTCGCCGGAGTGGCGCCAGGGGCCGCAGCTGGGTGCGCTGAGGGCACCTGGAGGTAGCCCAAGCTCCCGCGCATCCAGCGGAGGTAGGGGCAGGTCACGGGGGTGGTCGGAGCTCGCCGAAAGTGAGCTCGCGGCGGCGCCGGAGTTCGGGCGAGTGTGGGGTTGGCGCTGTGGTGCACGGGAGGGCGAGTTAGAATATGCATTAGGCTCCTGGTGGCTTCCTGAGCGCGGTGACACGCTCGGAATCGAGCTCAAGCGGCTGCAGTGACGGCGGCGACAAGGTCAGCGGAGGCCGGAGTTCGGCCGCGACGGAGCTATGGCCTAGAGCTCGCAAACGCGAGGGGAAAGAGAGGGTTTCTGCATGGAGGCTCACAGCGGGCTCGTAGAGGTGGTCGGCGAGCTCGGGGGAGGCCGGACGGCGTCGAATCATCGGCGGTTGTCATCGGATCCCGTGGAAGAAGACAAGGGCGAGGACGATGGCACGGGGCTCCCAGCGTCACGTGGTTTGGCGATGAGGAAGAGGGCGTCTCGGCGGAGCAGTTGGACGGCACGGAGAGGGGTAGGGTGGACGGTGGCCATGGTGATCGTCGGCGGCGGTGACGGCTACGTTTGGTCGCGCTCGAGGAAGGGACTGGAGGGCGAGGGAGAGAGCAGAGAGTGAGGGAGAGGAGCGAGGGGGCTGCGTGGCGTCACCCGAAGAGGCCAGGGCGAAGCGACAAGTAGGAGGTGGCCGGGGCGCGTGGCACGCACGTCGGCCACACGCGCGTCCTCCTGGCAGAGGAGGAAGACAACAGGGAAGGAGGCGGTGGTGGGCTAGGCCAGCTGCAGTGCTGGGCCACAGCTGGGCCGACTAGGTGGCCTGCACAGTGAGGCCAGGTACTAACTCTCTCTCTCTCTCTTTTATTTTCTGTTTTCTATTTTCTGTAATCTTTGTGGCTTTATTAAAAATACAAAAACATTTCCAAAAATCCTAAAAATAGTTGTGGGCTCTGTTAGGATTATTCCTAGCAGCCCACACTTAAGTTCAGAATTAATTGAGCACCTAAAATAACATATAGCATTTAAATGCCCAATTGCAAATAGCATATGATTTAATCCAGAGCCCAAATATGACATGGAAAAAGGTGCAACACCTCTGGTTAATGTTTCTAGCATTTTCCAGAAATGATGGACATTTTTGAAATGCATTTGGATTCACTGAAAATATTTTAGTTGAACCTAGTGAATTCCTTAGATGCTAGGGTTTAGGCAATCCCCATTTCAAGTTTCATAAAATTTAAACATGATGCATGGATGCTAAAGAAAAAAACAAGCAAGGCCTGAACTGGGGATGTGACAGATGACATGATGTAGACAAGATCTATTTATGTAGAAATAGATCCCATCTTGTTATCCTTAATAGCAATGATACATACGTGTCATTTCCCTTTCTGTCACTGGGATCAAACACCGTAAGATCGAACCCATCACAAAGCACCTCTTCCCATTGCAAGATAAATAGATCAAGTTGGCCAAACAAAACCCAAATATCAGAGAAGAAATATGAGGCTATAAGCAATCATGCATATAAGAAATAAAAAAGACTCAAATAACTTTCATCGATAACAACATTGATCTGATCATAAACTCAAAGTTCATTGGTCCCAACAAACACACCGCAAAAAGACTTACATCATATGGATCTCCAAGAGACAATTTTTTATTGATAATCAAGAGAGAGAGAGAGAGAGAGAGAGAGAGGAAGCCATCTAGCTACTAACTACGGACCCGTAGGTCTACAAAGAACTACTCACACATCATCGGAGAGGCACCAATGGACATGATGCACCCCTCCGAGATGGTGTCTAGATTGGATCTTGTGTTTCTGGACTCTGCGATGGCTGGAATTGATTTTGGTCGACTCCCCTAGGGTTTCTGGAATATTGTGGTATTTATAGAGCAAAGAGGAGGTTCAGGGGGCACCTAAGGTGGGCACAACCCACCTAGGCGCGCCTGGGCCTCCAGGCGCGCCCTGGTGGATGTGCTCCCCCCGGAGCACACCCCCAGGTGCTTTTCTAGCCCACTGGATGTCTTCTGGCCCAAAAAAATCCTCAAGAAGTTTCGCTGCGTTTGGACTCCGTTTGGTATTGATTTCCTGGGATGTAAAAAAACATTTAGAAAACAGCAACTGGCACTGGGCACTATGTCAATAGGTTAGTACCAAAAAATGATATAAAATGATTATAAAACATCCAAGAATGACAATATAACAACATGGAACAATCAAAAATTATATATACGTTGGAGACGAATCAGCATCCCCAAGCTTAATTCCTGCTCATCCTTGAGTTGGTAAATGATAAAAATAGAATTTTTGATGTGGAATGCTGCCCTAACACCTTTGCCGCAATCTCATGCAATAACAAGTGAATAAACACTCATCGTGAGAATAACACACCTAGCTTGGAAAATATTGGCCACCCCTCATCGCCTCGCGAGTATTAGAGCACACAAAAGAGAAATTTATTTTGAAAAATAGAGATGGCACATGCAAATTTGCTTAGAATGGCATGGAAATACCGCATATAGGTAGATATAGTGGACTCATATGGCAAAACTGGTTTAAAGGGTTTTGGATGCACAAGTAGTGATCATACTTATTGCAAAATGAAGGCTAGCAAAAGATTGAGAAGCGACCAACCAAAAAGCGAAAAATCTAGTACCCAAGCATTAAGCATAAGTAACACCGAATAATGCACCACAAGTAGGATATAAATTTCATTGCATAACTATTGACTTTCGTGCCTGCATAGGGAATCACAAACATTAACATCAATATTCTTATTAAAGCACAATTACTCATCAACATGACTCACATATCATATTGTCATATCTCAAAACCATTACTAAGAATCAAGTTTATTTTGTTCAATGATCTTCATGAAAGTTTTTTTATATCCTCCTTGGATATCTATCACTTTGGGACTATTTTCATATCTTGCTTTTGATAAGCTCAAACAAATATAAGTGAAGAACATGAGCATAATTTTTCTTTCTCTCAAAATAATCTAAGTGAAGCAGGCGTGAATTTATGAAAATTTTACTAACTCCCAAATAAATCTAAGTGAAGAAAGAGAGCATTTTTTTCAAAAATAACAAAGCACACCATGCTCAAAAAGATATAAGTGAAGCACTAGAGCGAATCCATGGCTCTAAAAATTTAAGTGAAGCATAGGAGCAAGCATAGCATAATTTTTGGATCTCTCAAAAAGGTGTGTTCAGCAAGGATCAACACTTAAAACACAAAGAAAAACAAGCAAAGACTCATATCATACAAGACGCTCCAAGCAAAACTCATAATATGTGACGAATAAAAATATAGATTCAAGTCAAATAAGATGGTTGTTAGAAGAAAGCGGGGATACCACTCGATCGGGGGCATCCCCAAGCCTAGTTGCTTGCTACTTCTTGAATATTATCTTGGGGTGCCTCGGGCATCCCCAAGCTTAGCCTTTTGCTAATCCTTATTCCTTCATCCATCGTAAGATCACCCAAAACTTCAAAACTTCAATCACACAAAACTCAACAAAACCTTCGTGAGATCTGTTAGTATGAGAAAGCAAACCACTACTACAAGTATTGTTGCAAACCTATTCTTATTTCGTTTTTGCATTATATCTACTGTATTCCAACTTTTCTATGGCAAAAACTCATCAAAGAAAACCATAGAATCATCAAAACAAGCACACAACGCAAAGAAAACAAAATCTGCCAAAAACAGAAGAGTCTGTAGAAATCTGACTATTTTGAATACTTCTGTAACTCCAAAAAATCTGAAACAATTATATTGAAGTGAGAAATTTTTCTATTAATATTCTTACAAAATAATCAACTGAAAATCACTCTTCTGTTAAAAATGATAAATAATCTCGTGAGCACAAAAGTTTCTGTTTTTCAGCAAGATCAAATCAACTTTTACCCAAATCATCCCAAACGCCTTGCTTGGCACAAACACTAATTTAAATCACAAAAACACATATAACCAGAGGTATAATTGGATATTTTATTGAAAACATCAAGAAAACCAAAAAGCAAAAAGATACAAGTTGGGTTGCCTCCCAATGAGCGCTATCGTTTTACTCCCCTACATGGGCATAACGCGTATGATCTAAGTGTTGTCATTTTTATTTCTAGATCCATATGATGCCCTCATGATTGATTCATATGGTGGCTTAATTATTGTTCTAGGGAAGTGTTTCCATTCCCTTCCTTAGTGGAAATTGGAATTTAATATTGCCTTCTTTCATATCAATCATGACACCAATAGTACGTAAAAACGGACTACCAAGAATAATTGGACAAGACAGATTGCAATCAATATCAAGAACTACAAAATCTATGGGCACATAATTCCTATTTGCAAGAATAAGAACATCATTAATTCTTCCCATAGGCTTTTTATTAGTAGAATCCGCCAAGTGCAAATTTAAAGAGCATTCTTCAATATTAGTAAGACCAAGTACATCACATAATTGTAGAAACACTAGCACCCAAGTCACATAAAGCAAAACACTCATAATTTTTAATCTTGTATTTGATAGTAGGTTCCCACTCATCATGCAATTTTCTAGGAATTGAAACTTCTAATTCCAACTTTTCTTCAAAAGCTTTCATCATGGCATCAAGAATATGTTTAGTAAAAGCTTTATTTTGTTCATAAGCATGGGGTGAATTTATCATGGATTGCAACAAAGAAATACAATCAACCAAAGAGAAACTATCATAATTAAAGTCTTTGTAATCCGATAGTGGGCACATCACTATTGAAAGTCTTGACTGTCGTGGTTCTAAGCCTGACAGTAGAATAGGGGGGTAGGTATGGAGAAGCCAGATCCTAGCTATGGAGTAGTTCTATACGCAAGGGAGTTACGAGTTCAGGCCCTTCTCGAAGGAAGTAGCAGCCCTACGTCTCGGATCTTGGAGGCAGTCGACTGGATTATATGCGTATGAGTTACAGGGGGGCGAACCCCTTACACTGAGGAGGGCGGTGGCTTATATAGAGTCTGCCAGACCCCTCCGGCCCTCAGTTATGCAGGGTTTAAAGTACATTAAGGCCTGACGTTACTGGTAACGTCCTACATAAAGTGCTATCATGATCATAAAGACTACTTAATAACAGATCATTTGGGTGCAGAGTGACCCTAGATCTCCTGGTGGTCGAGTGAGTGGCTTCATGGTCGAGTGTCTTCGTGTCTGTCGAGTGGGATCCTTCCCGGTCGATTGAAAGGTAGTTTCTTCTAGAGATGTCCTAGGGGAGGGTACTTTGGACAGGTCCATGGCCCTACCCTAGGTACATGGCGTCATCATTAGCCCCCGAATGGATCGAGGTTCGAGTGAGGAAGGAGTTGAGGATTCTTTCGACCCGTTTTTCGTGCTATGAGTGTGTCTTGTTCTGGATCAACGACTTTAATCGATGGCATCAACTTCTTTTTCAGTCGCCTTGATCCAATCTTTGTATCTGTCGACGGACTTCTATGTGCTTGGAGATTTCCGAGCGACAGATCGGAGGAAATCTCCGGTCTGACAAGTTGCTCTGCTATTCGCGGATTTAGCGGGATCCGAATTTCGGGAAGCGCGCGAGGCGGAGGAAGCCGCAGTACTAGGACGGGATAAGGCAGGGACGCCTCGATCTTCACGCCACCTTTTTTGCCATGTATCGCGCGCGCGGCTGTTGCGGGATTTGACATGATCATCTGGGCCTACCAGTCAACCACTCGGAAGGGACTTCATATAAGGTGCCGGACGGGGTTTTTTTGAATAGTGCGCCCTCATTTTCCCCTCCCTCTTCCTCAGATTCACCTGCTGCATTCGTCACCGTCCCAGCGCTGCTGCTCTGTGCCTGCTTCGCCGGCGATGATGGTGAAGGAGAAGACGACGGCTTTGGACCAGGCGAAGAAGGAGACGGCGAAGGCGAAGGGGAGGGCGACCAGTCGGGGCGGATCCTCGTCGCGGGCCGGTCTGCCGCAAACCTGGATCCAGGGAGACTGGATCTGCTCGACCATCCGCCAGAAAGACCTCGATGACCTGGCTAATGAGGGACTGATCCCTCATGGATCAGCGAGGCTCCCGGGGAAGGAGTGGCAGCCGCAGCCTCAGGAGGGTGAGTGCGTCCTCTTAGCTACCCACGTCGACCGCGGGTTTTCTCTGCCGCCCAACCCTTTTTTTCGGGGATTTTCGAACTTCTTTGGGGCACAACTCCACCACTTCACACCCAACTCTATCGTCTATCTTGCCGCTTTCGTGTCCTTGTGTGAGAACTTCTTGGGTTGTCGGCCGCATTGGGGCCTTTTCAAACACATTTTCACCTGTCGCTCTCAGACGGTGAAAAAGGCTAATCCGAGTGACGAGAAAACCCAAGTAATCCAGATGTGTGGGGGTCTTGGGGTTCAGATGAGGAGTAAAAGTGCTTTTCCAGCCATGATCCTTCCTGAGTCAGTCCGAGAGTGGCAGTCGACCTGGTTCTACTGCTAAGACCAGCAGACGCCAGGGCAGTCAACTGGACTCCCTCCATTCTCCATGGACCGAGTGAACAAGTCGTCCTCTCTGAAGGTGGTCCCGGAGGAGAAGGCTCAGGTTAAGGTGTTGGTAGAGCGTGTAGTCCAGCTCATCCGCGACGGGGTGACTGGCATGGATCTTTTGGAGGTTTTCCTTCGACGGCGCATTCAGCCACTTCAATATCGAGGCCATTCGATGTGGATGTACTCTGGTACCGAAGACACCACTCGGGTCCACCCGGAGGAGGTCGACGATGCCACACTGGAGAGCTGGATGACTGCCATCATAGGGAGCAAAGATAACCCTCGTGGAGCCAGGAGGATCCCGCCACTTGACCAGTCATACGAACCGGACAAGGTCTGATCACGTATCCCCAACCGTGATCCTGTTTCCTTCATTCTGTTTTGCTACAATTCAGTCGACTGACTTTTGTCTTGTTTGTTGTCTTCCAGGTCACTACCAAGATGTACTCGATGCCCAACGGGGCGCAAGAACAGACCGAGGAGGAGGAAGGGAGGGGGGTGAAAGTCAGGAGGAGTGGGAATCCGATGGCGAGGAGGATGAAGAAGATGCTGGCTCTGGCGAGGAAGAGGAGGAGGAAGAGGAGGAGAAAGTCGAGCCTCCCCGTACTGAAAGACGATCCAATATCACCCATGACCCCACAGTCGAGCATGGCAAGGCGGCCGTGCCTGTTGGGCACTCGACCAAACTTCCTCGGACGACCTCTTCGGCGCCGACTGAGAAAGCGTCGAAGCAACCCCGAGCAACGTCATCAAAACTGACAAAGGCTCTGCCGAAGACGAGGATGGTGATTCCCACTATTTCCGGGTAATGGCAGAACTTGTGTTTTCTTATTTAACATGGATACACTCTTGGTCGACTTGTTCGCTGACCGACTGATTTCTGAAATTGCAGTGCCGCTACTTCTGAGACCTCAGCCAGACATGAAGATCAAGAAATGGAGGATGCTGCCACTTCCAACCCTGGTATGATTTCTGTAGTTTCGCTTTTGGTCGATTGGATCTTCCTTTTTAACTTTGAATCTTTCCTGTAGCTCCACCTAATATCATCATTGACCTCCCTGATGATGACAATGAGGAGCGACTGAGGCAGAGGAGGAACAGGAAAACGCCTGCTGGCAAGACTACTCAGGTTGTATCAGCACCTGAGACGCTGGTTCCGGAGGGGGACAACGTCACTCGGACTACCGTGTCCTTTGCTGTGCCGCTGACGAGTGCTCACCCTTCGTCGTCGAGTGCTGATCCACCTTCCCTTTTCTCCACCCACCACGTCCCAGAGGACCAAGCAGGCGCTGCTAAAGAAGCTATACGCCAGGTGGGGGTCATGATGGAGCAGGTGAAGGCGATCTGAGACGCCAGCCAAGTAGCTTATGATGCAAGCTCAGCCCTTCAGAGCAATGTCCAGGTTAGTTGATCACCGCTTGTTCTGTTAGGATATGGTACCTGAAAACTTTTCTTTCTGAAGATCTTAGTATCTGTACACCCACTGGGTGTGTCGATTGAATAACTGGATTGGTGGGGGCACGCTGAGTGCACCCACTGGGTGTAGTCCCCAAGACTATGGTGGACTGCTGGCAGTCGACTATAGTCTTTATACCTCGAACTTTTTCTCTTTACTTTCTCCACTCGGTCTGGTCGAATGGAATCATGGAACCAGTGGGGGCACGCTGAGTGCACCCACTGGGTGTAGTCCCCGAGACCGTGGTCGACTGCTGGCAATCGACTATGGTCTGAAGAACAACACTTTGTTTGAAACTCTGGCTAACTGCTGGCAGTTAGCTATGATTTAGGATCACGACCTTTTTGTCTCTTTTGGTCAACTGGTCGACCTGAGCCGATAGAACCAGTGGGGCACGCTGAGTGCACCCACTAGGTGTAGCCGATAGAACCAGTGGGGGCATGCTGAGTGCACCCACTGGGTGTAGTCCCCGAGACTACAGTTGAATATTTTGATTCGGCTGTAGTCTTAGAAATGCTACGATTTTTCTTTTAGTCACTCAGAAGTGACCTATCTTTGTTGTCTGTCGACTGATCTTTTGCAGAAATCTTGCGAGCTTGTGGCTCGTTATACTGAGTTGGAGAACAAGCATATCCAGCTCGAACTTGATCTAAAGCTTGTCCAGGAGAACTTCACGAAGGCGAAGGAGGAGGCAAAAGGTATGTTTGGTGAGAACTTTGACGACTGCCCTTATTTCTTGTCCATTCCTGAATATGATCTCATTGTCATTTTGCAGATAAACTAAAGGATGCTCTGAAGAAGAAGGACCTTGACCTCGTCGAGGCACAGAAAGCGGCTTTGGACAAGACGAAACTCGCAGAAGAAAAGATGGCTTCAATCAGCAAACTTGAAGAGGAGAATACCAATCTGAAAGCTGCTCTCGACACGGCCAACAAGGAGGTCAGTCGACTGAAGAATGACAAGATAGCCCTGAGCGACAAGGCTAGCGAACTGGCGGGAAAGAAGAACGATCTAGAGGTTTATCTGGGAGGGCTCGCCAAGAAGTTATTCCTCATGCTTGAAGGTAATCCCTTATATCCGACTGGCTTGTAATTATGGACTTACCACAAAACTGATGGCTTATCTTTGGGTTGTGTTTACAGAATTCTGCCAAAACTTTGAGGAAGAGACTGGTCGAATGGAGACAAGCCCGGATCCCATCAAATCTCCTATGAAGGATGAAGCTGCCATGAACATGCTCCGACTGGAGTCTCGTGTTGCTGTTGTGGTCGACTATCTTGCTAGACTGAAGGTTGCAACGTTGTGCATCGACACAACACTCTAGCCGGGGGAAACACTTCAGAATGACCTCGAATCTCTGATGACTCGACTGAACGAAGTTCCAAGTCGAGTGGAAGAATGGAAGAAGTCTTCTGCCAGGTGTGGTGCTGATGTTGCTCTGTCTCTGGTCCGTGTTCACTGCAAGGACGCGCGAGAGGACAAGCTGGCGTCTCTCAAGGTGGCCAATACCAAGAAGCATGACTTCCAATCTTTAATGGAGACCTTCATTGCTGCTGCCACTCGGATTGCAGATGGAATTGACCTGGACGAGTTTGTCGTGCCTTCCAGTCCTCCACCGGAGGGGTAAAAAACTTCTATGCTTGATGCCTTAAATTTGCCTTGGAATGCCGAGTGGTTTTTGTAACCGGTAAACTTTAACAGGCTCAATGCGTGAGCACTTATGGATCCGTAGGATGCTATCTGAACTTGGGTTTTCCGTTGAATATGTTTGCGTTTGTCTTCGAACGAACATTGTTCTTCACTCGGAATATATGCTTGTGATGCACTCTTATAGGTAGGAATGAAGCACAGATTGCAGTCGACTTGCGTCCTTGCGGACCGGGATGGAGCGCACATTGTATTTGTGGCGGAGCTCTGAAGGGGAAGGTAGCAGTCGACTTGCACCTCGTCATCCTTGCAGAGCGGAATGAATCTCATACTTAGGCTAGCACTGGGCTGCAGCTAAGCCCCCGAGTGGAAGGTTTGCTCTCCACTCGGTAGGATTTTCAAAAACTTAGGCGAGCACTTGGCTGCAGCTAAGCCCCCGAGTGGGAGATTTGCTCTCCACTCGGTAGGATTTTCAAAAACTAAGGCGAGCACTGGGCTGCAGCTAAGCCCCCGAGTGGGAGGTTTGCTCTCCACTCGGTAGGATTTTCAAAAACTTAGGCGAGCACTGGGCTACAGCTAAGCCCCCGAGTGGGAGGTTTGCTCTCCACTCGGTAGGATTTTCAAAAACTTAGGCGAGCACTGGGCTGCAGCTAAGCCCCCGAGTGGGAGGCTTGCTCTCCACTCGGTAGGATATTCAAAAACTTAGGTGAGCACTGGGCTGTAGCTAAGCCCCGGAGTGGGAGGTTTGCTCTCCACTCGGTAGGATTTTCAAAAACTTAGGCGAGCACTGGCTGCAGCTAAGCCTCCGAGTTGGAGGTTTGCTCTCCACTCCGTAGTATTTTCAAAAACTTAGGTGAGCACTAGGCTGCAGCTAATCCTCCGAGTGGGAGGTTTGCTCTCCACTCGGTAGGATTTTCAAAAACTTAGGCGAGCACTGGGCTACAGCTAAGCCCCCGAGTGGGAGGTTTGCTCTCCACTCGGTAGGATATTCAAAAACTTAGGCGAGCACTGGGCTGTAGCTAAGCCCCAGAGTGGGAGGTTTGCTCTCCACTCGCTAGTATTTTCAAAAACTTAGGTGAGCACTGGGCTGCAGCTAATCCTCCGAGTCGGAGGTTTGCTCTCCACTCGGTAGGATTTTCAAAAACTTAGGCGAGCACTGGGCTACAGCTAAGCCCCCGAGTGGGAGGTTTGCTCTCCACTCGGTAGGATTTTCAAAAACTTAGGCGAGCACTGGGCTGCAGCTAAGCCCCGAGTGGGAGGTTTTCTCTCCACTCGGTAGGATATTCAAAAACTTAGGCGAGCACTGTGCTGTAGCTAAGCCCCGGAGTGGGAGGTTTGCTCTCCACTCGGTAGGATTTGCAAAAACTTAGGCGAGCACTGGGCTGCAGCTAAGCCTCCGAGTGGGAGGTTTGCTCTCCACTCGGTAGGATTTTCAAAAACTTAGGTGAGCACTGGGCTGCAGCTAATCCTCCGAGTGGGAGGTTTGCTCTCCACTTGGTAGGATTTTCAAAAACTTAGGCGAGCACTTGGCTAAAGCTAAGCCCCCGAGTGGGAGGTTTGCTCTCCACTCGGTAGGATTTTCAAAAACTTAGGCGAGCACTGGGCTGCAGCTAAGCCCCCGAGTGGGAGGTTTGCTCTCCACTCGATAGGATTGTACCTCCGAAGGAGAAGGTAACAGTCGACCTGCACCTCGTCCTCCTTGCGGGGCGCATATTGTATTTGTGGCGTAGCTCGGAAGGAGAAGGTAGCAGTCGAACTGCACCTCGTCCTTCTTGCGGAGCGCACATTGTATTTGTGGCGTAGCTCGGAAGGAGAAGGTAGCAGTCGACCTGCACCCTGTCCTCCTTACGGAGCGCACATTGTATTTGTGGCGTAGCTCGGAAGGAGAAGGTAGCAGTCGACCTGCACCTCGTCCTCCTTGCGGAGCGCACATTGTATTTTTACTTAGGCGAGCACTGGGCTGCAACTAAGCCCCCGAGTGGGAGGCTGGCTCACCACTCGGCAGGATTTTGTTAAACTTAGGCGAGTACTTGGACTGCAGCTAAGCCTCCGAGTGGGAGGCTGGCTCACCACTCGGCAGGATTTTGTTTAACTTAGGCGAGTACTTGGACTGCAGCTAAGCCTCCGAGTGGGAGGCTGGCTCACCACTCGGTAGGAATTTTCTTTTGGACTTAGGCGAGTACTTGGACTGCAGCTAAGCCCCCGAGTGGGAGGCTGGCTCACCACTCGGTAGGATTTGAAAGTACTTAGGTGAAACAGATTCGCAGCTAAGCCCCCGAGTGGGAGGCTGGCTCACCACTCGGTAGGATTTGAAAGTACTTAGGCGAAACAGATTCGTAGCTAAGCCCCCGAGTGGGAGACTGGCTCACCACTCGGCATGGATTTTTTTTACAAACTTAGGCGAAACAGATTCGCAGCTAAGCCACCCACTGGGGGACTTCTCATGTAAACAAAAGTAACAGCAATCAGTGGGAAAATTATAACACTCTTGTCTTTGATAAATAAACTACAAAAGCACTTTTATTACATCTCATCCGAGTGAATACTTAAGTATAAAAGGGGTGGAGCAGATCCGCATTCCAAGCTCGGGGCTCGTCAATCTGGTGACCAACATTGTAAAGGCGGTACGCCCCATTGTGGAGAACTTTGTTGACGATGAAGGGACCTTCCCAAGTTGGAGCAAGCTTGTGTGGCTTCTACTGATCCACTTGGAGAACCAAATCTCCTTCTTGGAAGGCTCGACTCTTCACATTTCTGGCATGGAAGCGACGTAAGTCCTGCTGATAAATGGTCGATCAGATCATGGCCATCTCTCTTTCTTCTTCTAGAAGGTCGACTGCGTCCTGTCGGGCTTGCTCTGCTTCATCTTCAGTGTAGAGTTCGACTCGGGGTGCGTTGTGAAGCAGGTCACTTGGCAAGACTGCTTCAGCTCTGTAGACCAAGAAGAACGGAGTTCTCCCAGTCGACCGATTAGGTGTGGTCCTTAATCCCCAAAGTACTGACGGAAGTTCGTCGACCCATGCACCTACCGCGTGCTTGAGATCGCGCATCAGTCGGGGTTTCAGCCCTCTGAGAATTAGACCATTTGCTCGTTCGGCTTGTCCATTCGACTGGGGGTGAGCGACTGAAGCATAGTCGACTCGTGTGCCTTGAGATGTGCAAAAGTCTCTGAATTCTCGAATAGAGTTGATAGCATAGTCGGCCCATTGTCAGTGATGATGCTATGCGGAACTCCATACCTAAATACCAACTCTCTGATGAAGCTGATAGCAGTGCCAGCATCCAGATTCTTTATAGGCTTAGCTTCAATCCATTTGGTAAACTTGTCGACTGCTACTAGCAAGTGAGTGAAGCCGCTCCTTCCAGTTCTCAGTGGTCCAACCATATCTAACCCCCAAACAGCGAAGGGCCAGACGAGTGGAATGGTTTTCAAGGCTGAGGCGGGTTTGTGCGATAGATTGGAGTAAAACTGACATCCTTCACATTTGTCAACTATCTCCTTTGCCATTTCATTTGCTCTCGGCCAGTAAAATCCTGCTCGATATGCTTTAGCCACAATGGTCTGAGAGGAGCATGATGGCCACAGGTCCCCGAGTGGATATCGTCAAGGATTATCCGACCTTCTTCTGGCGTTATACATTTCTGACCGATTCCAGTCGTGCTTTCCCTGTACAACTGTCCCTTTATCACGGTAAAGGCTTTGGATCGGTGGACGATCTGTCGAGCCTCTTCTTCATTCTCTGGGAGCTCTTTCCTTAAGATATACGTGATGTACGGCTCTGTCCAGTCGGGAGTGATGACCAATGCTTCCATGATCAGGTCGACCACCGCTGGAACTTCAACTTCAGCCGGATCTGTGACACTTTTTGGCTGCGGAGCTTCTTCGGTAAAAGGATCTTCCTGAACTGATGGAGTAGGGATATGTTACAAAGACATATTACTGGGAATGGCTTCTCTCTTGGAACCTATCTTCGCCAAATTATCAGCCGCTTGATTTTTCAATCGGGGTATACGATGGAGCTCTAACCCCTCAAATTTCTTCTCAAGCTTTCTCACTGCATTGCAGTAACCAGTCATAGCTGGGCTTCTGACGTCCCACTCCTTCATCACCTGATTGACCACCAAATCTGAGTCGCCATACACCATAAGGCGACGGACGCTGAGTGAAATGGCCATACGCAACCCATATAGAAGTGCTTCGTATTCTGCTTCATTGTTGGAGGAATCAAAGTGGATCTGGAGCACATATCTGAGCTTATCTCCTCGAGGGGAAACCAATACCACCCCAGCACCGGAACCATTCAACATCTTAGGACCGTCAAAGAACATGGTCCAGTGCTCCGAGTGAATTTGAGTCGGTAACTGCTGTTCAATCCACTCGGTAATGAAATCTGCTACAGCTTGGGACTTGATGGCATTCTTTGCCTCAAACTTGATATCAAGGGGAAGGAGTTCAATCTCCCATTTTTCCACTCGACCAGTTGCATCTCTGTTGTGCAGAATCTCTGATAATGGGTCGTCGCTGACGACTGTAATGGAATGATCAGAGAAATAATGAGCAACCTTCTTCGTGGTCATGTAAATCCCATATACAAGCTTCTGATAATGAGGGTATCTTTGCTTCGATGGGGTCAACACTTCGGAAAGATAATATACCAGGCGCTGAACTTTGAAGGCTTTTCCTTCTTCTTCCCGCTCGACCGTAAGTACTATACTGATGACTTGTCATGTGGCTGCAATGTAAAGCAACAAAGGCTCTTTGCTGATTGGAGCAGCAAGCACCGGCTGCGTGGAGAGCAGAGCTTTTAGCTCTGCAAATGTTGCATCAGCTTCTGGAGTCCACTCGAACTTGTCCGACTTCTTCATCAGTCAGTAAAGAGGCAATGCCTTTTCACCGAGGTGAGAGATGAATCGACTTAATGCGGCCAAGCATCCAGTAAGCTTCTGGACATCGTGCACACGCACGGGGCGTTTCATTCAGAGTATAGTGCCAAATTTTTCTGGGTTGGCGTCGATTCCTCGTTCGGAAATGAGAAAACCGAGTAACTTTCCACCAAGAACTCCAAATGTGCACTTTGATGGATTAAGCTTGATATCATACCTCCTGAGATTGGCAAATGGTTCAGCGAGGTCAGTCAACAGGTCGGAACCCTTCCGTGACTTGACCACAATATCATCCATGTATGCTTCCACGTTCCGACTAATTTGAGTAAGTAAACACTTCTGAATCATCCTCATGAATGTGGCTCTGGCATTCTTGAGGCCGAATGGCATGGTGACATAGTAGAAGCACCCGAATGGAGTGATGAAAGCTGTTTTGATTTCGTCGGGTCCATACAGAGGGATCTGATGGTAACCGGAATAAGCGTCTAAAAAAGACAGGCGCTCACATACCGCAGTCGAGTCGACTATTTGGTCGATGCGGGGGAGAGGAAAATGATCTTTTGGGCAGGCCCGATTGATATGTTTGAAATCAATACACATGCGAAGTGACTTGTCCTTCTTGGGGACCATGACAACATTGGCGAGCCACTCGGAGTGGTAAATTTCTCGGATAAACTCTGTTGCCAGGAGCTAGGGCTGGACCAAAAGCTCGTAGCTCGCGAGCTTAATGAGCGCTCGATAGTTCAGCTCGTTAAGCTCATAGCTCGCTTCTTAATGAACAGAGCCAATCATTGATTTTAGCTCATTAAGCTTAACGAGCTTAACGAGCGAGCTAACGAGTTTCACGAGTAGCTCATTAAGCTCGTTAGTAACAACACAACACATATTTTCATATTACGTGACAAACTTTTTGTAGCATCTCAGCCCATCTATTTAATCTAATAGACATATGAGGCAACAAACTACTTTATTTCTTTTTGTAGTCACCATATTTCATCTTGAAAACCATACCTACACATTCATCACGTATATCATAACACATTATAATTTATTAACGAGTGCTCGCGAGCGCTCACGAGCTTAACGAGCTTCAAACGAGCCGAGCCGAGCAGGGTTTTCTGCTCGTTAATCTTAACGAGCTTAACGAGCACGAGCTTAACGAGTACGGGCTTAACGAGCCGAGCTGCTCGTTAGTCCAGCCCTACCAGGAGCTGAGCCACCTCCTCGCCAATGGCCTTTCTCTTCTGGACGGCGGACCATCGAAGATGTTCTTTGACAGGTTTCACTTTTGAGTCGACTCGTAGACGATGCTCAGCCAGCCCCCTGGGAACACCCGGCATGTCAGCAGGCTTCCATGCGAAGATGTCCCAGTTCTCACGGAGGAACTGGATGAGCGCTTCTTCCTATTTAGAGTCGAGTGTTGTGGAGATATGAGTCGGAGCAGCACTGGGGTCGGTCGGGTGAATGTGAACGGGCTTCATCTCACCAGACGACTGGAATGCTGACTCTGTGGCGGGCTTCTTGGCCCGCAATAAATCACTCGGATCTGCATTTTTCTGGTATTCCTGCAGCTCCACCACTGTTATCTGAGCATCGGCGATCTTTGAGCCCTTCTGAAAGCACTCTTCTGCCTTTTTCGGATTGCCAGTGATGGTGATCACACCCTTGGGACCAGGCATCTTCAATTTGAGGTACACGTAACATGGTCGAGCCATGAATCGTGCATAAGCTGGCCTGCCTAAAATAGCATGATAAGCACTCTAGAAATCCACAACTTCAAATGTTAAGTTTTCTTTGCGGAAATGCTTTGAATCGCCGAAAACCACATCAAGAGCAATGTGGCCGAGTGACTCAGCCTCTTCCCAGGAATGACTCCATGGAAACTCATGTTGCTGGTACTGAGTCTGGACATCGGAATGACCATTCCCTTCAGCGTCTCCGCATACCATATATTTAGGCCGCTGCCACCATCCATCAGAACCTTAGTCAGTCGAGTGCCTTCAACGACTGGGTCGACCACCAAAGCTTGCCTCCCAAGGGTGGCTATGTGTGTCGGATGATCAGACTGGTAGAACGTGATGGCGGTCTGAGACCATTTCAGATAACTGGGTGTCGCCGGAGCAACCGTATTCACCTCACGGTTGATAACTTTCAATCGACTTTTGCTCTCAACATCAGCAAAAATCATCAGGGTGGAATTGACATGGGGGTATCCTCCATCACTGTCCTCTTTGTCCTCAACCTTGTCCGACTCCTTTTCCTTATGCTTGGGTTGTTTCCCCTGAAACTGCTGGATTAAGAGTCGGCACTGGCGAGTGGTATGTTTCAGGTAAATGAAGTTACCCTCCTCATCTTTCTTCGTGTGGATGTGGCATGGCAAATCCATCATGTCGTTTCCTTCCTTGTCCTTCACCTTCTTGGGCTTCCAAGATCCTTTGGGCTTCCCTTTAAACTTGCCTTGAGTCAAGGCCAAGGCTTCTCCAGGAGCAGCTGGCTCGGCTTTCTGCTTTTGCTTCCGACTGGAGTTCCCTCCTTCGGTTTCATGAGCAGTCGGCTTGTACTTGCCACTCCGGAGCCGATCCTCTTCTTCACCATTGGCATATCTGGTGGAAATCTCCATCATTCGACTCAGAGTCATGTCTCCGGTCCGACCGAACTTCAAACTTAACTCCCTGTTCTTAACGCCTTCCTTGAAGGCACAGACTGCTTGGTGATCAGATACATTCTCCATCGTGTGATGCAATGTGATCCACCTCTGGATGTAATCTCTCGGAGTCTCATTCGACTTTTTCACGCAAACCTTCAGCTCTGTCAACTCTGCTGGTCGCTTGCAAGTTCCTTCAAATGTCCAGACAAACACTCGGGCAAGATCTTCCCAAGTGTAAATGCTGCTAGGTGCCAACTGATTCAGCCATGCCCTGGCTGAGCCCTCCAACATGAGAGGTAAGTGTTTCATGGCCACCTCATCATTGCCGCCGCCAATCTGAACAGCCACTCGGTAGTCCTCAAGCCAAGTATCGGGCTTGGACTCACCACTGAACTTACTAACTCCAGTCGCCAGCCTGAAGTTGGGAGGAATCACCGCGGCCCTAATGGCTCTACTAAAACACTCTGGTCCTGAGACATGAACTCGGCTGCTGGTGGGCACATACCTGTCATGGCCTTCTCGGTGAGCTCTGTTCCGGTCGACCAGACCTTGCATGATAATGGATCTCGCGTCAAAGCCTGGTTCTCTGGGGTCGACTGGAACCCTTCGCCCAACACTGTGCTGACGTTTGCCATCTTGCTGTCGAGGAGCGTACGACCCACCCCTTGGGGGGGGAGTGGGAACTCGACATCGATTATCGCGATCAAATCTATCATCATACTGATCACGCCGACCTCCACGTCCTTCACGCCTCGGGGGTGATCTCGGGCTATGGGCCGACTGGACTTTATTCGCAGCGACAGATCTACTGTGAATCCGGTTTCGCGACTGTGATACAACTGGATTCTGATCTCCTACTGCCCGGAGCAAATCTCTGATCTGCATCAAGCCTCTGCCAGCCTCTGACTGGGAGGGCTGAATCGACTCTGCTATACGGGCCGCAGCCACTAGTTTCTAAATCGGAGTTCGATATACCTGAGTCGATGGTGGAAAGAGTTGACGTCGGCTGGAGTCTGGAACTCGTTGCCACGCGCACTCGTCAAGTGCTCGCTGGAGGTTCTCCAGTCGAGTGCACTCGGCCAAGTTGGCCAAACGCGCGTCCTCCAAGGCACGAGCCTCGGGGGTTTCTCCAACGATTGGAGTATCCAGCGCATCCATGTTCCGGCGGCGAAGATCTTCTCTTTGCAAGGAAGTGAGTGGCTCGGGTTGATACTCCTCGTGGACCTGTGCTGGGTCGCCTCCGCCGTCTCCCCCATCGGTGCGAGGGAAGCCAGGAGGGCTGCGCGGTCCATTGACCATCAGGACCTCCACCGCTGGATCACTGTTGTCGCACTCGGATGCAGTCTCTACAGAGCCAGTCGACAGGTCGAACAGGCCATAGAGAGATTCATCGGGCTCGATCGCCGCGACTTGGGGGGTGGCCAACTGGCGGGCCACTGCGTGCCTCACCCACCGCTGAAGTCTCGACCGACCGGAGCGCTTGCGCTGGAGGGAGACGGGGAGGGAGGACGACACAGGAGTCAACCGATACGGGGCCGACGGTTGCCGCAGGAGGACGCCGCGGACACACGCGCGAAAGTGCGTTGCCCCGCGGACTGGGAGCGTGTCGGTGTCGAGTGGAGCCTCATGAAGCCAAGCGGAGTCGTCAGCGATGAATGTGAGCACGCCGAGACAGATCTCGCGGCCCTCAACCAAAACTCCGCCAAAAACCATGATGAAGGTAGTCGGAACGATTGCAACTTCTCCAATAAGTCGCTAAGACACCCGCCCCAGGGTGGGCGCCAACTGTCGTGGTTCTAAGCCTGACAGTAGAATAGGGGGGTTAGGTCTGGAGAGGCCAGATCCTAGCTATGGAGTAGTTGTATATGCAAGGGATTTACGAGTTCAGGCCCTTCTCGGATGAAGTAACAGCCCTACGTCTCAGAGCCCAAAGGCGGTCGACTGGATTATATGCGTATGAGTTATAGGGGTGCGAACCCCTTACACTGAGGAGGGGGTGGCTTATATAGAGCCTGCCAGACCCCTCCGGCCCTCAGTTATGCAGGGTTTAAAGTACATTAAGGTCTGGCGTTACTAGTAACGTCCTACATAAAGTGCTATCATGACCATAAAGACTACTTAATAACAGACCGTTTGGGGGCAGAGTGACCCTAGATCTCCTGGTGGTCGAGTGAGTGGCTTCATGGTCGAGTGTCTTCGTGTCCGTCGAGTGGGATCCTTCCAGGTCGACTGAAAGGTAGTTTCTTCTAGAGATGTCATAAGGGAGGGTACTTTGGACAGGTCCATGACCCTACCCTAGGTACATGGCGTCATCATTAACCTCTTCAAACCCACTTTTATCAAATTTCTCAACTAGATTTTCACCCTCCGAATCATAGGGACGCCTTCTAACTAAAGTTGACTCTTCTCCAGTCCCTTTTTCATCATTCTTAATTTTACTAAACAAAGAATCAATAGAAGAAACACCAATCATTTTAAGATCTACATCACTTTTATGAAAGTAATCACTAGAAAATGCCCTTTCTAAAAATTCTCCTTTAGCTCTAAGCATAGCGGTTCTTTTCTTACTTTCATCCATAGAAACATAAAGAGCTTTAATTGATTCTTCAACTTTAGGCAAAAAAAATTCATCTTGAGAGTTTCTACATCATGAGAAATTCTATCAATACTTCTAGACAAATCCTCACTTTATTCAACTTTTCTTCTATTGAAGTATTGAAAGCTTTTTGAGTATTGATAAATTCTTTAATATTGTTCTCAAGATCAGAGGTGTTTCTATTATTATTATAAGTAGGATTACCATAGGAATTACCATAATTTTAGAGGAATTACTAGGAAAAGGCCTAGGATTAAAATGACCTCTATAAGCATTATTATTGAAATTGTTTCGCGAGACAAAATTCACATATATGGCATCACTATTTTGCTCAATCAAAGTAGACAAAGGCACATAATTAAAATCAGTAGGAGCACTTTTATTGGCAACCAACTTCATAAGAGCATCAACTTTTTCACTCAAAGAATTTCTTTCTTCTACCGAATTGAGTTTTTTACTAGTAGGAGCTCTTTTGGTATGCATTGTGAGTAATTTTCCATAATATTGTCTAGCAATTTAGTAGCTTCACCCAAGGTAATTTCCATAAAAGTACCCCCCACGGTGGAATCTAAAAGATTACAAGTAACAAAATTCAATCCCGCTTAAAAAATTTGTATGATCATCCAAAGATTTAACCCATGAGTTGGGCAATTCCTTAGCATCAATTTCATCCTTTCCCAAGATTGTGCAACATGCTCATGTTCAAATTGCTTGAAATTCATGATCTGGGTTCTAAGGGAAATAATGTTTGTGGGCGGAAAATACTTAGTAGTAAAAGCATCCTTGCACTTGTTCCGAGAATCAATACTATTGCGAGGTACAGAAGAAACCAAATTTCTACGCGATCTCGCAAAGAAAACAGAAATGATTTCAACTTCAAAACATCATTGTCCACATCTTTTTTCTTTTGCATATCGCATAATTCCATGAATGTGTTAAGATGGGACACGACATCCTTGTTAGGAGTACCGGCAAATTGATCTTTCATGACAAGATTCAGCAAAGCAGTATTAATATCACAAGACTCCGCATTAGTGGTGGGAGGAGCAATCGGAGTGCTAATAAAATCATTGTTGTTGGTATTTAAGAAATCACACAACTTGGTGTTCTCTTGAGTCATGATGACTACACAACAAGATTGCACTCAAAAACAGATCTGACGAGAAAACGGCGAACGAAAAAGAGGGCGAATAAAACGACATTTTTTGTGAAGTGTAGGAGAGAAAAATGAGAGGCAAATGGCAAATAATATAAATTGCTAGGAGATGAGATTTGTGATTAGGAACCTGGTTGATGTTGAAGATCCTCCCCAGCATCGGCGCCAGAAGTTCCTTTTGATGTCTGCTAGAACCACGTCGGTGTTTCCCCAAAGAGGAAGTGATGATGTAGTATAGCGATGGTAGGTATTTCCCTCAGTGATGAGACCAAGGTTATCGAACCAGTAGGAGAACCTCCTCACACCATGTAAACATCACCTGCACACAAATAACAAATACTCGCAACCTAACGTGTTAGAGGGGCTGTCAATCCCTTTTGGGTACGGCGCCTCAAGATAGGTAAATAACGTGAGGTAAAAGTGGTAGATATGATAAATAGATCACGGAACAAATAAATTGCAGCAAGGTATTTTTGTATTTTTGGTTTAATAGATCTGAAAATAAATGCAAAGGAAATAAATCGCAAAGGCAAATATGATGAAAAGAGACCCGGGGGCCATAGGTTTCACTAGTGGGTTCTCTCGAGAAAAATAGCAAAGGGTGGGAAAACAATTACTGTTGGGCAATTGATAGAACTTCAAATAATCATGACGATATCCAGGCAATGATCATTATATATGCATCACGTCCAAGATTAGTAGATCGACTCCTGCCTGCATCTACTACTATTACTCCACACATCGACTGCTATCCAGCATGCATCTAGTGTATTAAGTTCATGGAGAAACGGAGTAATGCAATAAGAACGTTGACATGATATAGACAAGATCAATTTATGTAGAAATAGACCCCATATTGTTATCCTTTACAGCAACGATACATATGTGTTGTTTCCCTTTCTGTCACTGGGATCAAGCACCATAAGATCGAACCCATCACAAAGCACCTCCTCCCATTGCAAGATAAATGGATCAAGTTGGCCAAACAAAACCCAAATATCGGAGAAGAAATATGAGGCTATAATCAATCAGGCATATTAGAGATCAAAAAAGACTCAAATAACTTTCATGAAGAAAAACATAGATCTGATCATAAACTCGAAGTTCATCGGATCCCAACAAACACACCGCAAAAAGACTTACATCATATGGATCTCCAAGAGACCATTGTGTTGATAATAGAGAGAGAGAGAGAGAGAGGGAGGAAGCCATCTAGCTACTAACTACGGACCCGTAGGTCTACAATGAACTACACACGCATCATCAAAGAGGCACCAATGGGCATGATGCACCCCTCCGAGATGGTGTATAGATTGGAGCTTGTGTTTGTGGACTTCGCGGTGGCTGGAATTGATATTCGTCGACTCACTATAGGAATCTGGTACTTTGCCATCAGCCATAGAGGACGGCAAAGGCTGGGATGGCGGACGGCAAAGGCCTTTGCCATCTGCCGCGGACGACAAATAGCTCCGGCAAAGACAGGGTCGGCAAAGGCCTTCTTTGCCATTTGTTTTTTGCAGCGGACGGCAAAGAGGACTTTGCCGTCAGTGGAAGATGGCAAAGGGCATGGCTCTTTGCCATCTGCTGGCAGACGACAAAGGGCATGGCTCTTTGCCATCTGTTGGTAGACGGCAAAGGCTGCAGGCTCTTTACCATCTGTTGGCAGATGGCAAAGAGACCAAATAGGCATTAATTATGTTTCTTCTTATATCAATTCATTTTCATAGAAAATCAAACACAGATATATATATCCATGAACACATATCCAACACATGTTACCAATAGCCATGAACACATATCCAACACATGTTACCAATAGTCATGAACACATATATATCCAACACATATCCATGAACACATATCCAACACATATTACAAGGAGACAAAGGAGAGAACCAATACCAAAGAGCCAAAGGAGAGAACCAGCACCACACTTGCACCTGGTATTTTTCTGCAATTAGGGAACTGCACCCACAAGCACAGGGGGCTAGTACCATTATAAACTGCTAAAAAAATCACTGATGCATCTTCACACAAAAAAATCCAGCTACTTGTGAGCCTAGCCTAATTAAATGGCCATCTCTTTTACTTCCATGATAGTGCCTGAAATGTCAGATATACAAGAAAGGAAATCATTTACTTGTGAATATTCCAAATGAAGAGCAGAACCTAGAATAATTTGCCTTTGCTAAAATAAATAAATTGAGAACGAAGATAATAGTTTCAAGTGACAACTCACCATTTCCCTTTGGTAGCATGCCAAGGAAGCACTCTCTTGACTGTGACCCCCCGATCACATTCAGTTCCGCTCCCTGCAGGCACAAGAATTTTCTTTCTATTCCATTTCGCACCATATCTCAGCCATCATTCACCATGCATCTGGACAACTTCGGACCCAGCAAGGTTTTTTCTACAAAGATCAAAGTGTTAAGTATAAGTTGTTAGGAGAAAAAGTGAATTTTATGGCACGTGTACTCTTTTCCCACCACATGTAAATTTTAGGAGGAAAAGCCAGCTACAGCCATCAACCACAAAATACTAACCAATATCCACAAATATGAAAATATTGCAATGAATACATGTTGCACGCCACTGCAGCCTGCATCACTTCATTAAAAACATCACCACTTTCATAGTAGCAAGATACAAGCACTTACGCTTATTCTAAATATAGGCAACAAGCATCCAACCAGCAGAATGGTGAAATGTCAGTTCATCGAAAACTGTTTGTTTGTTCAACAAGGAGAATATATCAAGGGAAAGGGTAAGAATCTAGATTTATTTTCTTTTATCTTGCATGGCTGCTACAAGTGTGAATCAAGCTATACATTGCAACTGAAATATGGATTTACATAATGTATAATTGTAAGTGCATAACATCCAAATGGACAGAACGGTAGCATAGATGGATATCTAAACTAAAATAAGCATGTTCAAGTCTTATCAAATAGAACAACCATAGGAGCATGATCATGTCCTAATACCCAATATTAAAGCATAGAGCAATGACTAGTAGAATTTAAACAGGAAACATGGTTTTCCAAAACATAAATTCAGATTTGTGCAGGTTGCCCAGACTATATGACCAGTTTAGGAATTACTATAATCAAGGAAGGAGGCCTTTTTCAAGAGCCAGCGTACTCGGATATCGTCCTTATGATTCATCACAACAAACAATTAACTTAACGCAAAATTGTTTGCGATGCATATATTTTGCATATCAATGCAAGGGAACAAAACCAAAACTCTGTGATGGGGATCATGGAAGGTTCTTTTCTCATAATTTATGACCTGTTTAGGATTTATAATCAAAGAAGGGACCTTTTTTAAGAGCCGCCTTGCTATACTGACCTAGTGATTCATCACAGCAAACTATTCAGTTAACAAAAGATATCAGCTAAGCATGAACTTTGGAAACTTCTGTGCATCATACACTATAATCATTCCTTAGGTGGTAGAAAGGGGAAGGAATGAGAGGAGGGATACCTCGGCCGGGACCTCGTCTACGACCTGAAGCTCATTGGGAAGGGGTTAAAGCTGCTGCTGCAAGCTCCCACTCCGCTTATCTGCCATCCAATGCAGATCCAGCACATGAGATTGTCCACGAGCAAAACAGCTCACACCTATAGACTTAGCAAAAGCACGATCAAGTATGCATGGTCAAATAGCCGAATGTTCTGCTGTAAGATGATGACATAAACCAACCATCCAGCAAAACATTTTCTTTCATGTCACAGTAATCTAAATAGTGAAAAGTCAAGACTCTGACAAGTTTGTAAGCAGAAAAGGCTTGCAATTAATAATGGCCAGGATACCTTATGGATTAGTAAATAGAAAAAACAATGATAACATATTGGATGGCCAAGAGCAACAAAAAAAGAACATAAGATGCAGTTAAATTTCAGTGCATATACACTGTAAAGTTAATAGGTAGGGATCCAAGTTGCATGCTCAAGCTAGGTAACTACCAGAAATTACACCACTTAGTGTTGTAGCGTGGTCTTTCTTGTTTCCTCCTACATCTAGGTAACTACCAACATCCAGATCTAAGTCGACATAGCATCACAGATATAATTGGCCTTTGACAACAGCTACTCAATCGTAATAAGTGAGGAGGGAGAGGAAGATGCCAAGAACTACTCTTTCTGCCCATGTTAATAACTGGCGTCTCTGTTTTACTTTCCTTAACATCAGAATTGATGATATTCATTTGCTTCTATTCAGGTCATACAAAAGCCAGTGTATCTATGTAGAATCATCATCTGATATTTAAGCATCTGATCCTAAAAATACGCATAATTCAAAGAACGAAACTGTTGTTCATAGTTGCTTCTGAATGTACACATATTCAGAGAAAGAAACAATGAGCTGTTACATCTAAGCTGACGAAAGACACATTAATTTAACCAGAGGCGGAGGACGGAAAAAAATTAAGGTGTGGCAAACTGTCAACTAGACAAAATTGATGCCCCCTCAATAAAAAATTGATGCAAAAACATAATAGCCAATTCGATAGGCCGCGGGTCGAGACGGTGTTAGGGATGGATGGACGGGCGGGGGCCGCGGTGTTGTTGGGCACAAATCGCCGGCGGCGGAGGCAGGCCATCATCAGCATAGCAGACTCAAATCGGCAGGTTGGCGGGGAATACGATTGCGCTGCCGACGGCGGGGTCGGGGATGGGCCGACGGGCGACGGCGGCGCGTCTCAGGGCAAAAATCGCCCGCGGGCGGGCTGGCGGAAGTCAATCATGTACTATTATATATGTCATAAGAAAAAAAATACATGTTGCACGCATCAACAAAAATTTATCCATTCTGTTTTTGGATCGCTTAGTCACGAGTTCCATCAGGAGCGAGCCGCGGAGAGAATCGATCCAATCGTTGTGCAGCGGAAGCGAGCTGGTTCGCGTACGTAGTGAGATGGGCATGTGCTGTCTACATAGTGAGATGGGCATGTGCTGGACAACACATCAATCAAGCTGCCTGCTTGTGTGCTTCCAATCTAACTTACGTGCTTCATCTAGCTTTGTTTGGGTGAATCGATCTAGCGTGGTCTAAAACTAACAAGCAATATTTCCATCAAGAAAAGTATATGCTTATATATATATATATATAAAAATTTGGTGGAAATCAAGGTGTGGCGGCTGCCACACCTTGCCCACTGGGCTCCTCCGCCAGTGAATTTAACCAAATGAAGAGAATACCTGGAGGGCAGTTGGTGACCAGAATGCTATGCCGGCCACATGCATGACTCCTAATCAGAGTGGTGTCGCCGGCCTGTAGGGGAGCTCAGGGCAGCGGCTTGAGGCTGGAGAGGGATGCGTCGGATGGGGATTTGGGGAAAGGAGAGACGCCGCGCCCGTAGCAGCAGTAGCTCGGCGCAGGAGCAGCATCCCGACGTAGCTCCTCCCTAGCACGTCATTGTGCCCGCAGCAGCAGCAGCTCGAAGCCGCTGGGGCCTCCTCGCGGTGCACCACCACCAGTGCCTGGGCGTGGCTCTCCTAGGCGAGGAGAGAAATCGGTCGGTGGAGATGGTGAGCGGGGAGAGGTGACCTCGGGGAGGAGAGCTGGGCGGTGGGGAACAGCGAGGATCGCCGGAATCTGGTGGCAGCGTGGGGTGGACAAAGGGGATCGAGGAGGATGAGAGAGATGGGATCCAACATGGGTGTGTGTGCGTGGGTTGGGCGTGGGTGTGTGTGCAGCGTGGGTGGGGCCCAGGGCTGTGCGGGTCGAGGGTCCGTGGGATCGATCCGCGGCATGCGCTTCTTCTTTGCCGTCCGCGGAAAAAGAACAGATGGCAGCCCCACCTCTTTGCCGTCTGCCAGCAGACGGCAAAGAGGTGAGGCTGGTGGGCTGTTACAGCGCTGGCGTCCACTGGACCCACCCACCTCTTTGTCGTCTGCTAGCAGATGGCAAAGATTCTTTGCCGTCTGCTGACGGACGGCAAAGAATTGGTTGATGGCAATCAGGCTTTTTACCGTGTGTCAGTTCTTTGCCGTCTGTTTTTTGTAAGCAGACAGTAAAGACCTTCTTTGCCGTCCGCTAGCATACGGCAAAGAGCTGGCTGATGGCAAATTCCCTGTTTCCAGTAGTGACTCCCCTAGGGTTTCTAGAATATTGGGGTATTTACAGAGCAAAGAGGCAGTTCAGGGGGCACCCAAGGTGGGCACAACCCATCTGGGCGCGCCTGGGCCTCCAAGCGCACCCTAGTAGGTTGTGCTCAACTCGGAGCACCCCCAGGTGCTTTCCTAGCCCACTGGATGTTTTCTGGCCCAAAAAAATCCTCAAGAAGTTTCGCTGCGTTTGGACTCCGTTTGGTATTGATTTCCTGCGATGTAAAAAACATGCAGAAAACAAGAACTGGCATTGGGCACTATGTCAATAGGTTAGTACCAAAAATGATATAAAATGACTATAAAATGATTGTAAAACATCTAAGAATGATAATATAATTGCATGGAACAATAAAAAAGTATAGATACATTGGAGACGTATCATTGAGCATGATGGGCTAGGGATAACTTGCTTTAGTGTTGATATTTTGAAAGACATGGTTGCTTGTTGATATGCTTGAGTATTTAAATCTTCATGTCCAAACTAGACTATTGCTTTGAATCATATAGAAGTCCAAATGTCCATGATATAAAAGAAAAGAATATGTGATGAACATGTTAGGTAGCATTCCACATAAAAAATTCTGTTTTTATCATTTACCTACTCGAGGACGAGTAGGAATTAAGCTTGGCGATGCAGATATGTCTCCAAGGTATCTATAATTTTTTATTGTTCCATGTTGTTATATTATCATTCTTGGATGTTTTACAATCATTTTATAGCTACTTTATATCATTTTTTGAGCCTAACCTATTGACATAGTGCCCAGTGCTAGTTGTTTTTTTTTGTTTTTTTCTACTTCACAGAAAATCAATACCAAATGGAGTCCAAACGCAGCGAAACTTTTTGGAGAATTTTTCTGGACCAGAAGGAACAACTTAGGCCAAAGAAGTACCAGAGGGGTGCCCAGAGGGGGGCACAACTCAGGGCGCACCAATGGGCCCAGCCGTGCCCTGGTGGGTTGTGCTCACCTCGGTGGCCTTCCGCACCGCCTCTTCACCCTATAATACCCAAATATTCTAAAAACCCTAGAGGAGTTGACGAAACACAACTCCAGCCGCCGCAAGTTCCAGAACCACAAGATCCAATCTGAACACCATCACGGAGGGGTTCATCATCCTCATTGGTGCCTCTCCGATGATGCATGAGTAATTCATTGTAGACCTACGGGTCCGTAGGCAGTAGCTACATGGATTCCTCTCTCTCTCTCTCTCTCTCTCTCTCTCTCTCTTGATTCTCAATACGATGGTCTCTTGGAGATCTATTTGATGTAACTCTTTTTGCGGTGTGTTTGTTGGGATCCGACGAACTTTGAGTTTATGATTAGATGTTTATATCCATGAAAGTTATTTGAGTCTTCTTTTGATCTCTTATATGCATGATTATTTATAGCCTCGTATTTCTTCTTCTAATCTTTGGTCTAGTTAGGCTGACTAGATCATTTTTTCTTGCCATGGGAAGAGGTGCTTTGTGGTGGGTTCGATCGTGCGGTGTTCTTTCCCAGTGACAGAAGGGGCAGCAAGACACGTATTGATCATTTCTATTAAGGATAACAAGATGGGGTCTATTCCTACATGAACAGATCTTGTCTAGATCATGTCATCGTTCTTAATGCATTACTCCGTTTCTCAATGAACTGAATACACTAGATGCATGCTGGATAGCGGTTGATGTGTGGAGTAATAGTAGTAGATGCAGGCAGGAGTCGGTCTACTAATCTTGGATGTGATGCCTATATATTGATCATTGCCTAGATATCGTCATAATTATTTGAGGTTCTATCAATTTCCCAACAGTAATTTGTGTACCCGCCGTGTGCTATATTCTTGAGAGAAGCCACTAGTGAATCTGCGACCCTCGGGTCTATTCTTTATCATATTTTCTTTCCGACCTATTATTTGCCACTTTTATTTTCAGATCTATTTTTCCAAAAACCCAAAAATACCTTGTCGTACTTTTTATTTCCATATTTTATTTCATGTATTATCGAGATCTATTTATCCAATCTACCACAAAACAATATATCTTTTTACCGTGGAGGGATTGACAACCCCTCTTACACATCGGGTTGCAAGTATTTGTTCTTTGTGTGCAGGTACCATTTACCTAGTGTTGCTTGGTTCTCCTTCTGGATTGATACCGTGGTTTCATAACTAAGGGAAATACCTACCGTAGTTGTGCTACATCATCCCTTCCTCTTTGGGGAAATACCGACATAGTTCAAGCGACATCAAGATGGTAGGTGAAGATGTTGATGAAGATTGGTCCTCCCACGACGAGAGGATCATCGGTCCATCTAAGGATCTAGAGGGTACACTCCCACTAGACGGGAAGGATACCAAGCTTGGTGTGACAGAAACAATAGAGCCCGGGAGGAGTGATACGCCTACAACGTATATAACTTTTCATTGTTCCATGCTATTATATTATCATTCTTGGATGTTTTACAGTCATTTTATAAGCATTTATATCATTTTTTGGTACTAAGCTATTGACATAGTGCCAGTGCCAGTTGTTGTTTTCTGCTTGTTTTTTACATCGCAGGAAATCAATACCTAACGGATCCAAAGCAAAAAAAATTGTGGATTTTTTCTGGACCAGAAGACATAAGATGGCCCGAAGAAGTACCATAGTGGTGCCCACCAGGGCGCGCCTGGGGGCCCTGGCGCGCCCAGGTGGGTTATGCCCACCTCAGTGGCCTCCCACATTGCCTCTTTGCTCTATAAATACCCCAATATTCCAGAAACCCTATGAGAGTCAACCAAAATCAATTCCAGCCGCCGCAAGTTCCAAAAACACCAGATCCAATCTAGACACCATCATGGAGGGGTTCATCATGTCCATTGATGCCTCTCCGATGATTCATGAGTAGTTCTTTGTAGACCTACGGGTCTGTAGTTAGTAGCTAGATGGTTTCCTCTCTCTTTCTCTCTCTCTCTCTCTCTCTCTCTCGATTCTCAATACGATGGTCTCTTGGAGATCCATATGATGTAAGTCTTTTGCGGTGTGTTTGTTGGGATCCGATGAACTTTGAGTTTATGATCAGATCTCTGTTTTTATCCATGGAAGTTATTTCAGGCTTCTTTGATCTCTTATATGCATGATTGATTATAGCCTCGTATTTCTTCCCCGATATTTGGGTTTTGTTTGGCCAACTTGATCTATTTATCTTGCAATCGGAAGAGGTGCTTTGTGATGGGTTCAATCTTATGGTGCTTGATCCCAGTGACAGAAGGGGAAACGACACGTATGTATCATTGCTATTAAGGATAAGAAGATGGGGTCTATTTCTAGAAAAATAGATCTTGTCTACATCATGTCATCGTTCTTATTGCATTAGTCTGTTTTTCCATGAACTTAATACACTAGATGCATGCTGGATAGCGGTCGATGTGTGGAGTAATAGTAGTAGAAGCAGGAAGGAGTCGGTCTACTAATCTTGGATGTGATGCCTATATAATGATCGTTTCTTGGATATCATCATGATTATTTGAAGTTCTATCAACAGCCGAACAGTAATTGTTTTCCCACCATTTGCTATTTTTCTCGAGAGAAGCCACTAGTGAAATCTACGGGCCCCGGGTCTCTTCTTTAATATATTTGACTTCATGGTCTATTTTTATTTGCTTTTATTTTCAGATCTATTAATCCAAAAATACAAAAATACTTTGATGCACTTTATTTTTTTTGCAATCTATTTATCCAATCTTTTACAACTTTCTCCCGTCCACTTGCCAATTTCTGGCGCCGTTAGCCGAAATGGATTGACAACCCCTTTAATACGTCGGGTTGTGAGTATTTGTTATTTATGTGCTGGAGCTATTTATGTTGTGTTGTGTGGTTCTCCTACTGGTTCGATAACCTTGGTCTCATCACTGAGGTAAATACCTACCGTCGCTGTGCTGCATCATCCCTTCCTCTTTGGGGAAATACCTACGTAGTTCTAGCAGACATCAAAAGGAATTTCTAGCGCCGTTGCTGGGGAGATATCATCAACATCAACCAGGTTCCAAATCACAAATCTCATCTCCTTGCAACTTACATTATTTTCCATTTGCCTCTCGTTTTCCTTTTCCCCACTTCACAAAAATTTGCTGTTTTATTCGCCCTCTTTTTTGTTTGTCGTTTTCTCGCCAGATCTCTTGTTTGCTTGAACTTTTCACCATGAGTGACTTTGGTATGGCAGAAACAGATGATGGCCTAACTCCTAAAATAGAGCATATGGGTAATCTGGATGCCAAAACTTTTGTCTTGGGGCAAGGGAATTTTATGGGAAAGAACATATCCAAGAATTTTTCAATTGTGTTGGAAATTTAAGTCTTGATGATGCTCCTATACTTAAAAATTAAATCTTATGCGGAAGCTATCTCAACACTAGTTCTGAAACTTCAAAATAAATTTATTCATACTATTCCTACCTTGCAAAGATTGTTCTATGAGTTACCCATCATAAAGAATCCTAAAGCTAAAAAGTTAGCCACTCTTGTTCTGATGAATGAATTTGACTACATAATACGGGAAGCTGGGGAAATCTTTGATTTTTGTCGTATGAATCGTGAAAAACTCGTGATTGATGAAATTCTTTATAATAGTGATTATGCATTGAGACATTTGCTTGGTAATAATCAAATCTTTGACGAGAATCTTAAAAAGCAAGTCCCTGTTTTAGATATAATCCAACAAGTTTTCAATGATGTTAATCAACTATTCTTGGATTGCTGCCAGAAATCAAAAGGGTTATGATAATAAGTAACTTGATAGTGTTACGGTTTCCATGGATAATGTGTTTTATTTTTTATTTGCAAAACCCCCTTACAAAAACACTTCCAAGGAAAATAAGGACAAAGATGACAAAACTTAGATCCTTCGTGTTATACCTAGCTAGGGGCGTAAAACGATAACGCTCGTTGGGAGGCAACCCAACTTGTATGTTTTTGCCTTTTGGTTTTCTTGATGTTTTCAATAAAATACACAATTATTCCTCTCATTAGATTTATTTTTGTGGTTTAAATTAGTGTTTGTGCCAAGCAAGGCCTATGGGTTGATTTGTGTGAGAGTTGATTTGATCTTGCTGAAAAACAGAAACTTTTGCGCTCACGAAAATAATTCCTATTTTTAACAGAAGAGTGATTTTTAGTTGATCCTTTTGCAGAACATTAATAAACAAATTGCTCACATTTTCCTAATTTTTCAGAATTTTTGGAGTTATAGAAGTATTCGAAGTTTCGAGATTGCTACAGACTACTATGTTTTTGACAAATTCTGTTTTCTTTGCGTTGTGTGCTTGTTTTGATAATTCTATGGTTTTCTTTGAAGAGTTTTTTTCCATAGAAAAGTTGGAATACAATATATATAATGCAAAAATAAAATATGAATGGGTTTGCAACAGTACTAATAGTAGTGGTTTGCTTTCTTATACTAACGGATCTCATGAAGGTTTTGTTGAGTTTTGTGTGTTTAAAGTTTTCAAGTTTTGGGCGATATTACGATGGATGCAGAAATAAGGATTAGCAAAAGGCTAAGATTCGGGATGTCCGATGCACCCCAATATAATATTCAAGAAGTAGCAAGCAACTAAGCTTGGGGATGCCCCCGAGTGGCATCCCCTCTTTCTTCTAACAACCATCGGTATTTTACTTGGAGCTATATTTTTATTCGTCACATATTAGGAGTTTTGCTTGGAGCGTCTTGTTTGATATGAGTCTTTGCTTGTTTTGTTTTGTGTTTTAAGTCTTGAATCCTTGCTGGACACACCTTTTTGACAGAGCCAAAAATTATGCTTTGGTTGCTCCTATGCTTCACTTAAATTTTTAGAGCCATGGAATTGCTCTAGTGCTTCACTTATATCTATTTGAGCATGGTGTGCTTTGTTATTTTTTAAGAAATGCTCCCATGCTTCACCTATATTTATTTTGGAGTTAGTAAAAATTTTAAGAAATTCTCTCTTGCTTCACTTAGATTATTTTGAGAGAAAATATATTATGCTCATGTTCTTCACTTAAATTCGCTTGACCTTATTAAAATCAACATATGAAATTAGTCCCAAAGTGATAGATATCCAAGGAAGGTGTAATAAAAACTGAAGATCATTGGACAGAATAAACTTTGTTTCTAGTAATGGTTTTGAGATGTGACGATGTGATATGTGAGTCATGTTGATGAGTAATTATGCTTTAGTAAGAATATTGGTGTTAAGGTTTGTGATTCCCCATGCAAGCACAAAAGTCAATAGTTATGCAATGAAATTATATCCTACTGGTGGTGCATTATTCGGTGTTACTTATTCTTAATGCTCGTGTACGAGATTTTTTGTTTCTTGGTTGGGCGCTTCTCAATCTTTTTGGTAGCCTTCATTTGCACTAAGTATGATCATTAGTTGGGCCATCCAAAACACTTTAAACCAGTTTTGTCATATGAGTCCACTATATCTATCTATATGCGGTATTTCCGTTCCGTTCTATTCAAAATAATTTTCTCTTTTGTGTGCCTGTACCGCTCGCGAGGCGGTTAGGTGTGGTCGATGTTTTCCATGCTAGATGTGTTATTCTCATGATGAGTGTTTATTCACTTGTCATTGCACGAGAGTATGATGAAGGTATTAGGGATGCCTAGTCCCGAAATGTAAAATGAATTTACTTTTTGTTGTCAAACAATAAATTCCTTGGGAAGTGTTGGTATGGAGGGCACCCGTGGATACGGTTAGCCAGGGAAAGTGAAAGTATGGTGGAAAAAGGAATAAACTTTATTTTCTATTTGGGAACCACCTATGATATATCTAGCATGGAAAGTGTTGGGAACTCTAAGTCATTTTCATTGGTGGGAAAAGTATGCCTCCCAAAATGTTTCTATCTCTCAATTTTCGCTTTGAGCTCTGGCACCTCTACAAATCCCTACTTCCCTCCGCGAAGGGCCTTTCTTTTACTTTATGCAATTTTTATTTTTATTTGAGTCTCCATCTTCTCTTATAAAGCACCAACTAAGGGGCACTGTGATTGTACTTGAGCATTGGGTGTAGCTAATATGCGAGTGTGTTTCATGAATGGATCAATGGTTGAGCATAATGGGCTACGGATAACTTGCTTTAGTGTTGATATTTTGAAAGACATGGTTGCTTGTTGATATGCTTGAGTATTAAAGTCTTCATGTCAAAACTAGACTATCGCTTTGAACCATATAAAAGTTCAAATGTCCATGCTACAAAGAAAAAATGTGATGAACATGTTACGGAGCATTCCACATCAAAAATTCTGTTTTTATCATTTACCTACTCGAGGACGAGAAGGAATTAAGCTTGGGGATGCTGATACGTCTCCAACGTATCTATAATTTTTGATTGTTCCATGCTGTTATAATATTATTGTTGGAATTTTTTACAATCACTTTATAAGCATTTTATATCATTTTTTGGTACTAAGCTATAAACATAGTGCCCAGTGCCAGTTGCTGTTTTCTACTTGTTTTTTACATCGCAGGAAATCAATACCAAACGGAGTCCAAACGCAGCGAAACTTTTTGTGGATTTTTTCTGGACCAGAAGACACAAGATGGGCCGAAGAAATACCATAGGGGTGCCCTGAGGGGGCACAACCCACCAGGACACGCCTGGGGGCCCAGGCGCGCCCACGTGGGTTATGCCCACCTTGGTGGCCTCCTGCACCGCCTCTTTGCTCTATAAATACCCCAATATTCCAAAAAACCTAGGAGAGTCGACAAAAATCAATTCCAGCTGCTGCAAGTTCCAGAAACACCAGATCCAATCTAGACACCATCACGGAGGGGTTCATCATGTCAATTGGTGCCTCTCCAATGATGCATGAGTAGTTCTTTGTAGACCTACGGGTCCATAGTTAGTACCTAGATGGCTTCCTCTCTCTCTCTCTTGATTCTCAATACAATGGTCTCTTGGAGATCCATATGATGTAAGTCTTTTTGTGGTGTGTTTGTTGGGATCTGATGAACTTTGAGTTTATGATCAGATCTTTGAGTTTTTGATCAGATCTATGTTTTTATCCATGAAAGTTATTTGAGTCTTCTTTGATCTCTTATATGCATGATTGATTATAGCCTCATATTTCTTCTCCGATATTTGGGTTTTGTTTGGCCAAATTGATCTATTTATCTTGCAATCAGAAGAGGTGCTTTGTGATGGGTTCGATCTTACGATGCTTGATCCCAGTGACAGAAGGGGAAACGACACGCCTGTATTGTTGCTATTAAGGATAACAAGATGGGGTCTATTTCTACATAAATAGATCTTGTCTACATCATGTCATCGTTCTTATTGCATTAGTCCATTTTCCATGAACTTAATACACTAGATGCATGCTGGATAGCGGTCGATGTGTGGAGTAATATTAGTAGAAGCAGGCAGGAGTCGGTCTATTAATCTTGGGCATGCTGCCTATGTAACGATCATTGCCAGGATATCGTCATGATTATTTGAAGTTCTATCAATTGCCCAACAGTAATTGTTTTCCCACCATTTGCTATTTTGCTCGAGAGAAGCCACTAGTGAAATCTACGGCCCCGGGTCTCTTCTTTAATATATTTGCCTTCGCGGTCTATTTTTAATTGCTTTTATTTTCAGATATATTAAACCAAAAATACAAAAATACTTTGCTGCACTTTATTTTATTTGTGATCTATCTATCCAATCTATTACAACTTTCTCCTGTCCACTTGCCAATTTCTGGCGCCGTTACCTAAAAGGGATTGGCAACCCCTTTAGCACGTCGGGTTGGGAGTATTTGTTATTTGTGTGCAGGAGTTGTTTACATTGTGTTGCGTGGTTCTCCTACTGGTTCGATAACCTTAGTCTCATCACTGAGGGAAATGCCTACCGTCGCTGTGTTGCATCATCCCTTCCTCTTTGGGTAAATTCCGACCTAGTTCTAGCAGACAACAAGCAGCACCGTGTCCGGATGACAGCCAATCTCCGACGCGATGTGGCCTGGGTCAGGGGTGCCGCACACCCAATGTGTTTTACACACAAGGTGATGAAGCTTCAGTTCCCAAAAGGGTTTAAACACATAAACATCAAGCAATACGACGGGACAAAAGACCCGACCGTGTGGATTGAATACTTCCTTTCTCCACATTCATATGGCCCGAGGAGATGATCTCCATGCTATAAAATACATGCCATTAAAGCTTAAAGGACCAGCATGACACTGGTTAAATAGCCTACCCGAAAACTCCATCGGGAGCTGGGAGGAGCTCGAGGATGCTCTCCGAGCTAACTTTCAGGCACCTATGTCTGGCTTCTGGACGTCGATGACTTGAGCCATGTTGTTCAACACCCTAGTGAGTTGATAACCCACAAGTATAGGGGATCGCAACAATTTTCGAGGGTAGAGTATTCAAACCAAATTTATTGATTCGACACAAGGGGAGACAAAGAATATTCTCAAGTATTAGCAGCTGAGTTGTCAATTCAACCACACCTGGAAACTTAGTATCTGCAGCAAAGTGTTTAGTAGCAAAGTAATATGATAGTGGTGGTAACGGTAACAAAAGTAAAGACAGTAAAAGTAATGTTTTTGGTATTTTTTAGAGATTATAACAGTAGCAACGGAAAAGTAAATAAGCAAGAACTAGTATATGGAAAACTCGTAGGCACCGGATTAGCGATGGATAATTATGCTGGATGTGGTTCATCATGTAGCAGTCATAACATAGGGTGACACAAAACTAGCTCCAGTTCATCAATGTAATGTAGGCATGTATTCCGTATATAGTCATACGTGCTTATGGAAAAGAACTTGCATGACATCTTCTGTCCTACTCTCCCGTGGCAGCGGGGTCCTATTGGAAACTAAGGGATATTAAGGCCTCCTTTTAATAGAGAACCAGAACAAAGCATTAGCACATAGTGAATACATGAACTCCTCAAACTATGGTCATCACCGGGAGTGGTCCCGATTATTGTCACTTCAGGGTTGCCGGATCATAACACATAGTAGGTGACTATAGACTTGCAAGATAGGATCTAGAACACACATATATTCATGAAAACATAATAGGTTCAGATCTGAAATCATGGCACTCGGGCCCTAGTGACAAGCATTAAGCATAGCAAAGTCATGGCAACATCAATCTCAGAACATAATGGATACTAGGGATCAAACCCTAACAAAACTAACTCGATTACATGATAAATCTCATCCAACCCATCACCATCCAGCAATCCTACGGTGCAATTACTCACGCACGGTGGTGAGCATCATGAAATTGGTGATGGAGGATGGTTGATGATGATGACGGCGACGAATCCCCCTCTTTGGAGCCCCGAACGGACTCCAGATCAGCCCTCCCGAGAGAGATTAGGGCTTGGCGGCGGCTCCGTATCGTAAAACGCTATGATTTCTTCTCTCTGATTTTTTTCTCCCCGAAAGCCAATATATGGAGTTGGAGTTGGCGTCGGAGGGCCACCAGGGGGCCCACGAGGTAGGGGGCGCGCCCAGGGGGGCGCCCCCCACCCTCGTGAGCAGGGTGTGGGCCCCCTGGTCTTCATCTTTTGCGAGGATTTTTCTTTATTTTTTATAAGGTGTTCCGTGGAGTTTCAGGACATTCCGAGAATTTTTATTTTCTGCACAAAAAACAACACCATGGCAGTTCTGCTGAAAGCAGCGTCAGTCCGGGTTAGTTCCATTCAAATCATACAAGTTAGAGTCCAAAACAAGGGCAAAAGTGTTTGGAAAAGTATATACGACGGAGACGTATCAACTCCCCCAAGCTTAAACCCTTGCTTGTCCTCAAGCAATTCAGTTGACAAACTGAAAGAGAAAAAGAAAAACTTTTACAAACTATGTTTGCTCTTGTTGTTTTAAACATGAAAAGCCAGCATTCAAGTCTCAGCAATTATTATGAACTAACCATACTCACAATGACACGTAGGTGTCACAATTAGTCATATCAATAGCATAATTAGCTAGCGAGCCATAATAGCAAAACTCGGATGACAACACTTTCTCAAAATAATCATAACATGATATAACAAAATGGTATCTCGCTAGCCCTTTCTGAGACCACAAAACATAAATGCAGAGCACCTTTAAAGATCAAGGACTGACTAAACATTGTAATTCATGGTAAAAGAGATCCAGTCAAGTCATACCCAATATAAACCAATAATAATGAATGCAAACAACAGTGTGCTCTCCAGCGGGTGCTTTTTAATAAGAAGGGTGATGACTCAGCATAAAAGTAAATAGATAGGCGCTTCGCAGAGAGAAGCAGGGATTTGTAGAGGTGCCAGTGCTCGGTTTTGAAATAGAGATAAATTATATTTTGAGCGGCATACTTTCATTCTCAACATAACAACTAAAACACGATGATATCTTCCATGCTAAACAGATTATAGGCGGTTCCCAACCAGAATGGTAAAGTTTATACTCCCCTTCCTCCACAAGCATCAATCCATGGCTTGCTCGAAACAACGAGTGCCTCCAACATTCAACGGGTCCCCAGGGGAGTTTTGTTTGCAGTTATTTTGATTTAGTTTGCACAAAGCATGGGACTGGGCATCCCGGATACCAGCCATTTTCTCGTGAATGAGGAGCGGAGTCCACTCCTCTTGAGAATAACCCGCCTAACACGGAAGATAAGGGCAGATCTAGTTGACATATGAGCTATTCGAGCATGCAAAACAGGATGTTTATTTGAAGGTTTAGAGTTTGGCACATACAAATTTACTTGGAACGGCAGGTAAATACCGCATATAGGTAGGTATAGTGGACTCATATGCAATAACTTTGGGGTTTAAGGAGTTTGGATGCACAAGGAGTATTCCCGCTTAGTACAAGTGAAGGCTAGCAAAAGACTGGGAAGCGACCAACTGAGAGAGCGACAACAGTCATAAACATGCATTAAAATTAATTCACACCGAGTACAAGCATGACTAGGATATAATCCACCATGAACATAAATATCATGAAGGCTATGTTGATTGGATTCAACTACATGCGTGAACATGTGCCAAGTCGAGTCACTCAATGCATTTAAAGGAGGATACCACCCCATCATACCACATCATAATCATTCTAATAGCATGTTGGCACGCAAGGTAAACCATTATAACTCATAGCTAATCAAGCATGGCACAAGCAACTATAATCTCTAAATGTCATTGCAAATATGTTTATTTCATAATAGCTAAATCAGGAACGATGAATCATCATATTTAAAAAAACAAGAGAGGTCGAGTTCATACCAGCTTTTCTCTTCCCAACAAGTCCATCATATATCATCATCATTGCCTTTCACTTGCACGACCAAACGGTGTGTCTAATAATAAGAGTGCACGTGCATTGGACTAAGCTGGAATCTATAAGCATTCAACTCAAGAGAGAAGACAAGTAATATGGGCTTTAAGTTTAAATAATCAATCATGCATATAAGAGCCACTAAGCATTTTCAATATGGTCTTCTCAACCCCCAAAAGAAAAGAAAATAAAATAAAAACTATTTACACGGGAAAGCTCCCAACAAGTAAAAAGAAGAAGGGAAATATTTTTGGGTTTTCTTTTTAATTCTACTACAAGCATGGAAAGTAAACTAACTAATTTTTTTGGTTTTTCTTAAAGTTTATCAAACACACAAGAAGAAAGCAGGAAAAAGAAATTTAAACTAGCATGGATAATACAATGAAAGAGTATGAGCACCGACATCAAGCAATGAGTGTGTGTGTGAACATAAATGTAATGTCGGTGGGAAATACGTACTCCCGCTATCTTAGGCTTTTGGCCTAAGTTGGTCTATTGCCAGGGATGGCCTGGCGGGTACCCGTACGTGAAACTGGGGTTGTACCGTGACGCAGCGGCTATCGCCGCCTGAGCTGTAGCGTGGAGTCAAGCAGCCTCCACTCTCCTTTCGTACTCATCTGCCTCCTCTCTGGTAATAATATATCTTCTTTTTGCCTTTGAATCAAAGAAAGCAGGATCAGGAAGAGCAATACGGACTACACAATGTCTGTCAAAGATTAGTCGATACTGGAGAGGTGGTTCAGTCCTCTCAACAAACTGGTGGGAAACCATAGAATCAAAATCTAAATAACAAGGGGGTAACTCCATGTCACCCTCACGAATGTCTACCTCAAGAAAATTAGCTAAGTGGGTTGCATAAATTCCTCCAAAGAAATCTCCGCTATGTCTATTCTGATGCAACCTACGAGCTACTATGGATCCCAAATGATAAGATTGGTCTGCTAACACAGCACTCCGGAGAATACTGATATCAGGGACACACATGTGACATGATTCATCCTTAGCATTTATGGCATCTACCTATGAAGAGAGCAAAATAATGTATAGCAGGAAAGTGAATGCTCCCTATAGTGGCTTGCATTATATCTCTATATTCCCCCACAGTTATTCTAGCAAGAAAGTCTCTATATTCAGATTTAGGGGGATCCCTGACATTACCCCAAGATGGAAGTTTGCAAGTAGAAGTAAAATCCTCCAAGTCCATGGTATAAGATTTATCATAAAGGTCAAACATGACTGAAAGAGAATTTTGCGAAGTTAAAAACTCAAACCTCCTCACAAATGAACTTGTGAGATCATGATACTGGGGGCATTTGTCAGCTTCAAAGTCCTCAAGACCGGCGTTACTCAAATATGCGCTAAACTCTTCTTTGATTCCCACTTGATTCATAAAATTTTCCGACAGCCATTCACAGGGCCTCACAGGAGCGTCTCTTGGTGGTTCCTCATAAGCATCACGTATTGCAAGTCTGGGACCTTTCTTCCTTGAAGGACCACCTTGGAACATCCTCCTAAGCATATTGTTTCCTCTGAAAAATTTCTGAAATTTTTAGTAACTTCAAATAAAAGTGAACCAACTTCAATAAAATTGATAGCAACAACTCCCACAAGTGCCTAGGGCCTATATAAAGCATTGGAACTTCTTGGAACCATATAAATTTGACATGCAAGCTCAAGAACATGGTCACCTATGCAACACAAATTTGCAAAGAATAAAGCAATAGAACAAAAACTAATTGGACCAATGGAGGAGTCACATACCAAGGAACAATCTCCCCAAGCAGTTTTGCAAAAGGTGCTTTGAGCAAGGAGATCGAAAATCACAGGAACGGGGGCTGGAACTCGTGCTTGAGTTGGTTTTCGTGTTTGTGTGAGGCAGAGGAAGAAGATGGGTGCAGGAATAACTGGAGGAGGGACACCGTGGGCACACGCGGCAGGAGGGCGCACCCAGGGGGTAGGGCGCGCCCTCCACCCTCGTAGCCAGTTGGCAGCTCCCCCCGTGGTAGTTTTTGCACAGTAAATTCTCAAATATTCCCGAAAAGAACATATTAAATTGGCATGGCATTCTGAGGACTTCTATTTTCGGGATATTTCTATATTGCACGGATAAGTCAGGAAATAGATAGAAAAATATTATTTTACTTTATTTCTACTAAATAACAGAAAATATAAAGAGGGTACAGAAAGTTGTGCTTCTAGTTTCATCCATCTCGTGATCATCAAAATGAACCCACTAACAAGGTTGATCAAGTCTTGTTAACAAACTCATTCCGAATAATCCCGGAACCGGAGAAATTTCGAATGACACTAAGTTACCTCAACGGGGATATGAAAATCCCCAACAATAAGAATATCATACTTTTTCTTGACAGTAGGGAGAGGAAATTCAAAACCTCCAAATATGATCGATGGAACTTTTCCGATAGAGTTGATACTATAAACTTGAGGTTATTTCCTCGGAAAATGTACCGTGTGCTCATTGCCATTAACATGAAAAGTGACATTGCCGTTGGTGCAATCAATAACGGCCCATGCAGTATTAAGGAAAGGTCTTCCAACAATAATAGACATATTATCATCCTCGGGAATATCAAGAATAACAAAGTCCATTAAAATAGTAACGTTCGCAACTACAACAGGCACATCCTCACAAATACCGACAGGTATAGCAGTTGATTTATCAGCCATTTGCAAAGATATTTCAGTAGGTGTCAACTTATTCAAGTCAAGTCTACGATATAAAGAGAGAGGCATAACACTAACACCGGCTCCAAGATCACATAAAGCAGTTTTAACATAACTTCTTTTAATGGAGCATGGTATAGTAGGTACTCCGGGATCTCCAAGTTTCTTTGGTATTCCACCCTTAAAAGTATAATTAGCAAGCATGGTGGAAATTTCAGCTTCAGGTATATTTCTTTTGTTAGTAATAATATCCTTCATATACTTAGCATAAGGACTTGTTTTGAGCACATCAGTTAATCGCATACGCAAAAAGATGGGTCTAATCATTTCAGCAAAGCGCTCAAAATCTTCATCATCCTTTTTCTTGGATGGTTTCGGAGGAAAAGGCATGGGTTTCTGAACCCATGGTTCCCTTTCTTTACCATGTTTCCTAGCAACAAAGTCTCTTTTATCATAACGTTGATTCTTTGATTGTGGGTTATCAAGATCAACAGCAGGTTCAACTTCTACATCATTATCATTACTAGGTTGAGCATCAACAAGAACATTAACATTAACAGTATCACTAGGTTCATGTTCATCACCTGATTGTGTTTCAGCATCAGAAACAGAGATGTCATTTGGATTCTCAGGTCGTTCAGCAATAGGTTCACTAGAAGTTTGCAAAGTCCTATCATTTTTCTTTTTCTTCCTCTTAGAAGAACTAGGTACATCAATATTGTTTCTCTGAGAATCTTTCTCGATTCTCTTAGGGTGGCCTTCAGGATACAAAGGTTCCTGAGTCATTCTACTAGTTCTAGTAGCCACTCTAACAGCATAATCATTTTTCTTACTATTCATTTCATCAAGCACTTCTTTCTGAGCTTTAAGTACTTGTTCTACTTGCGTGGTAACCATAGAAGCATGCTTGCTAACAAGTTTAAGTTCACCTCTAATATCAGCCATATAATCACCCAAGCGTTTAATCATAAAGGAATTCTATTTTAATTGTCTACCAAAATAGGCATTAAAATCACCTTGCTTAAACATAAATTCATCAAACTCATCCAAGCACTGACTAGCAATTTTAGTAGGAGGGACTTCAGCTTTATCATATCTATAGAGAGAATTTACCTTTACTACCTGTGTCGGGATATCGGGAGGTTCTTCATTAAATAAGTAATTGAGATCATATACTTCTTCAACAGGCGGTAAATTAAGACCATGTATTTCTTCAATAGGAGGTAAATTCTTAACATCTTCAGCTTTAATACCTTTTTCTTTCATAGATTTCTTTGCCTCTTGCATATCTTCGGGACTGAGAAATAGAACACCTCTCTTCTTCGGAGTTGGTTTAGGAATAGGCTCAGTAATTGGCTCTGAAACTGGATCAGAAGGTAGCTCGGGAGGTGCCATATTATTTTCATTAGCCAACATATTGTTTAATAGAATTTCAGTGTCATCCGGTGTTCTTTCCCTAAAAAGAGAACCAGCACAACTATCCAGGTAATCTCTGGAAGCATCAGTTAGTCCATTATAAAAGATATCAAATATTTCAGGTTTCTTAAGAGGATGATCAGGCAAAGCATTAAGTAACTTGAGAAGCCTCCCCCAAGCTTGTGGGAGACTCTCTTCTTCAATTGGCACAAAATTGTATATTTCCCTCAAAGCAGCTTGTTTCTTATGAGCAGGGAAATATTTAGCAGAGAAGTAATAAATCATATCCTGTGGACTTTGCACACAACCAGGATCAAGAGAATTATACCAAATCTTAGCATCACCCTTTAATGAGAACGGAAATATCTTAAGTAAATAAAGGTAGCGCGATCTCTCATTATTAGTAAACAGGGCAGCTATAACATTTAACTTAGTAAGATGTGCCACAATAGTTTCAGATTCATAGCCATAAAAAGGATCAGATTCAACCAAAGTAATTATATCTGGATCAACAGAAAAATCATAATAATCCTGATCAGGCACATAGATAGGCGAAGTAGCAAAAGCAGGGTCGGGTTTCATTCTACCTCTAAAAGATTCTTTACTCCGTTTAATTAGCAACCTCTTATGTTCAAGTTTATCCTGGCAAACAAGAATAGCTTCAGAAGATTCAGCATCAAAAAGATAACCCTCTGGAATAGCAGGCATAGGTTCATCATCACTAACATCATCGTGTTCAGGTTCAATAATTTCTCTTTATCTAGACCTAGCAATTTGCTCATCAAGAAATTCACCAAGTGGCACAGTAGTATCAAGCATAGAAGTAGTTTCATCATAAGTATCATGCATAGCAGAAGTGGCATCATCAATAACATGCGACATATCAGAATCAATAGAAGTAGTAGGTTTAGGTGTCGCAAATTTACTCATAACAGAAGGAGAATCTAGTGCAAGGTTAGATGGCAGACCCTTACCTCCCCTCGTAGTTGAGAGCAAAATAGTAGTTCGATCATCTTTCAAGTTCTTCACAGTGTCCAGCAGATATAAATCCCAAGTGACTCAAAGAATAGAGCTATGCTCCCCAGCAATGGCGCCAGAAAATAGTCTTGATAACCCACAAGTATAGGGGATCGCAACAGTTTTCGAGGGTAGAGTATTCAACCCAAATTTATTGATTCGACACAAGGGGAGCCAAAGAATATTCTCAAGTATTAGCAGCTGAGTTGTCAATTCAACCACACCTGGAAACTTAGTATATGCAGCAAAGTGTTTAGTAGCAAAGTAATATGATAGTTGTGGTAACGGTAACAAAAGTAAAGACAGTAAAAGTAATGTTTTTGGTATTTTGTAGAGATTATAACAGTAGCAACAGAAAAGTAAATAAGCGAGAACCAGTATATGGAAAACTCGTAGGCACCGGATTAGCGATGGATAATTATGCCGGATGTGGTTCATCATGTAGCAGTCATAACATAGGATGACACAGAACTAGCTCTAGTTCATCAATGTAATGTAGGCATGTATTCCGCATATAGTCATACGTGCTTATGGAAAAGAACTTGCATGACATCTTTTGTCCTACCCTCCCATGGCAGCGGGGTCCTATTGGAAACTAAGGGATATTAAGGCCTCCTTTTAATAGAGAACCGGAACAAAGCATTAGCACATAGTGAATACATGAACTCCTCAAACTATGGTCATCACCGGGTGTGCCGATTATTGTCACTTTGGGGTTGCCGGATCATAACACATAGTAGGTGACTATAGACTTGCAAGATAGGATCTAGAACACACATATATTCATGAAAACATAATAGGTTCAGATCTGAAATCATGAAACTCGGGCCCTAGTGACAAGTATTAAGCATAGCAAAGTAATAGCAACATCAATCTCAGAACATAATGGATACTAGGGATCAAACCCTAACAAAACTAACTCGATTACATGATAAATCTCATCCAAACCATCATCGACCAGCAAGCCTACGATGCAATTACTCATGCACGGTGGTGAGCATCATGAAATTGGTGATGGAGGATGGTTGATGATGATGACGACGAAGAATCCCCCTCTCTGGAGCCCCGAACGGACTCCAGATCAGCCCTCCCGAGAGAGATTAGGGCTTGGCGGCGGCTCCGTATCGTAAAACGCGATGATTTCTTCTCTCTGATTTTTCTCTCCATGAAAGCCAATATATGGAGTTGGAGTTGGCGTCGGAGGGCCACCAGGGGGCCCACGAGGTAGGGGGGCACGCCCAGGGGGCACCCTCGTGAGCAGGGTGTGGGCCCCCTGGTCTTCATCTTTTGCGAGGATTTTTCTTTATTTTTTCTAAGGTGTTCCGTGGAGTTCCAGGACATTCCGAGAATTTTTTTTTCTGCACAAAAAACAACACCATGGCAGTTCTGCTGAAAATAGCGTTAGTCCGGGTTAGTTCCATTCAAATCATACAAGTTAGAGTCCAAAACAAGGGCAAAAGTGTTTGGAAAAGTAGATACGATGGAGACGTATCTTGAGTCAGCCCGACAGTTTTGGATTCGGTTCTTGACTTAAAATAACCAAATCATCGATTGTCCGGATGTTGAGGCAATAGCCGCTTTCGGACACAGCATCCGAGATGAATGGCTAGCTTATCAGCTCAGCTAAGACAAGCCGAAAACAACCCTGCAACCAAATAACAAAGAGTCTCTTGTGTCCCCAACACACCCAATACAATGGTAAACTGTATAGGTGCACTAGTTCGGCGAAGAGATGGTGATACAAGTGCAATATGGATGGTATATATAGGTTTTTGTAATTTGAAATTATAAAAACAGCAAGGTAACTAATGATAAAAGTGAGCGTAAATGGTATTGCAATGCTAGGAAACAAGGCCTAGGGTTCATACTTTCACTAGTGCAAGTTATCTCAGCAATAATAACATAACTGGCTCGTATAACTATCCCTCAACATGCAACAAAGATTCACTCCAAAGTCACTAATAGTGGAGAACAAATGAAGAGATTATTGTAGGTACGAAACCACCTCAAAGTTATCCTTTCTGATCGATCTATTCGAGGGTCCCTACTAAAATAACATGAAGCTATTCTTTCTCTTCGATCTATCATAGAGTTCGTACTAGAATAACACCTTAAGACACAAATCAACCAAAACCCTAATGTCACCTAGATACTCCAATGTCACCTCAAGTATCCGTGGGTATGATTATACGAAATGCATCACACAATCTCAGATTCATCTATTCAACCAACACAAAGTACTTCAAAGAGTGCCCCAAAGTTTCTACCGGAGAGTTAAGACGAAAAGTGGGCCAACCCCTATGCATAAGTTCACAAGGTCACTGAACCCGCAAGTTGATCACCAAAACATACATCAAGTAGATCACGAGTGCCCCTCACCCTCGTGGGCAGCCGGGACTCTTCTGACCCAACTCTTTCACTCCAGGGGCTTCTTTTGGTCCATAAAAATTCATCAAAAATTGGCACGTCAATTGGACTCCGATTGGTATTCCTTTTCTGTAGAACTCAAAAACAAGGAGAAAACATAAACTGGCACTGGGCTCTAGGTTAATAGGTTAGTCCCAAAAATCATATAAAATAGCATATAAATGCATATAAAACATCCTAGATGGATAATATAATAGCATGGAACAATCAAAAATTGTAGATACGTTGGGGACGTATCAAGCATCCCCAAGCTTAATTCCTGCTCGTCCTCGAGTAGGTAAATGATAAAAACAGAATTTTTGATGTGGAATGCTACCTAACATATTTATCAATGTAATTCTCTTTATTGTGGTATGAATGTTCAGATCCAAAAGATTCAAGATAAGAGTTTAATATTGACATAAAAATAGTTTATTTCTTATCAAAATAACATAGCCAAAGAAAGCTTATCCCTAAAAAATCATATAGTTTTGCCATGCTTCATTTTCATAACACAAAATGCTCCCATTATGCACAACCCCGGTTTCAGCCAAGCAATTGGTTCATACTTTTTAACGCGCTTCAGCCCTTTCAAACCTCACACAATACATGAGCATAAGCCATGGACATAGCACTATGCGTGGAGTAGAGTATGATGATAGGGATTATGTGAGAAAACAAAAAAGGAGAAAGTCTCACATTGACGCGGCTAATCAACGGGCTATGGAGATGCCCATCAATTGATGTCAATACGAGGAGTAGGGATTACCACACAACGGATGCACTAGAGCTATAAATGTATGAAAGCTCATCAAAAAGAAACTAAGTGGGTGTGCATCCAACTTGCCTGCTCATGAAGACCTAGGGCATTTTGAGGAAGCCCATCATTGGAATATACAAGCCAAGTTCTATCATGAAAAATTCCCACTAGTATTATGAAAGTGAGAAAATAAGAAACTCTCTATCATGAAGATCATGGTGCTATTTTGAAGCACAAGTGTGGGAAAAGGATAGTAACATTGTCCCTTCTCTCATTTTTCATTTGGGCTTCTTTGGCCTCTTTTTTTCCTCTTTTTTTTTCTTTTTTTCTCTTTTTTTATTTCATCCGAAGTCTCATCCCGACTTGTGGGGGAATCATAGTCTTCATCATCCTTTCCTCACATGGGACAATGCTCTAATAATGGAAATCATCACACTTCTATTTAGTTACAACTCAAGAATTATAACTCAATACTTAGGACAAAATATGACTATATGTGAATGCCTCCGGTGGTGTACCGGAGAGCGACATTTATGAAAGAAACATAAAGGTGGCTTTGCCACAAATACGATGTCAACTACATGATCATGCAAAGCAATATGACAATGATGGAGCGTGTCATAATAAACGGAATGGTGGAAAGTTGCATGGCAATATATCTCGGAATGGCTATGGAAATGCGATAGTAGGTAGGTATGGTGGCTATTTTCAGGAAGATATAAGGAGGTTTATGTGTGATAGAGCGTATCGTATCACGGGGTTTGGATGCACCAGCGAAGTCTGCACCAACTCTCAAGGTGAGAAAGGGCAATGCACAGTACCGTAGAGGCTAGCAAATTGCGGAAGGGTAAGAGTGCGTATAATCCATGGACTCACATTAGTCATAAAGAACTCATATACTTATTGCAAAAGTTTATTAGCTCTCGAAGCAAAGTACTACTACGCATGCTCCTAGGGGAAGGGTTGGTAGGAGTTAACCATCGTGCGATCCCGACCTCCACTCATAAGGAAGGCAATCAAAGAACACCCCATGCTTCAAATTTGTCACAAAATGTTCACCATACGTGCATGCAATGGGACTTGCCAATTTTAACACAATTATTTCTCAATTTCATAATTACCCAACTAGCATGACTCTAACATTACCACCTTTATATCTCAAAACAATCATAAGGAATCAAACTTCTCATAGTATTCAATGCACTTTATATGAAAGTTTTTATTATATCCCTCTTGGATGCCTATCATATTAGGACTGAATTCATAACCAAAGCAAATTACCATGCAGTTATAAAGACTCTCAAAATAATATAAGTGAAGCATGAGAGATCAATAATTTCTACAAAATAAAACCACCACCGTGCTTTAAAAAGGTATAAGTGAAGCACTAGAGCAAAATTGTATAGCTCAAAAGATATAAGTGAAGCACATAGAGTATTCTAATAAATTTCGATTCATGTGTGTCTCTACCAAAAGGTACCTTGTACAGCAAGGATGATTTTGGTAAACTAAAAAGCAAAGACTCAAATCATACAAGACGCTCCAAGCAAAATACATATCATGTGGTAATAAAAATATAGCATCAAGTAAATTTACCGATGGACGAAGACGAAAGAGGGGATACCCGCTTAGGCTTTTGGTTGTCCTTCAATTTTACCTTGGGGTGCCTTGGGTATCCCCACCTTAGGATCTTGCCACTCCTTATTCCATAGTCCATCGCATCTTTTACCCAAAACTTGAAAACTTCACAACACAAAACTTAACAGAAAACTCGTAAGCTATGTTAGTATAAGAAAATAAATCACCACTTAGGTACTGTTATGAACTCATTCTAAATTCATATTGGTGCAATATCTACTGTATTCAAACTTCTCTATGGTTCATACCCTCCGATACTACTCATAGATTCATCAAAATAAGCAAACAACACATATAAAACAGAATCTGTCAAAAACAGAACAGTCTGTAGTAAGCTGTAACTGCCGAATACTTATGTAACTCCAAAAATCCTAAATACTTAGGAAAACCAGAGCCATTTGTGTACAAATCGAGAGCAAAAAGAAGCAGATCAAAAGCACGTTTCTATGAATTATCAAAACTAATTTACTGGGCGCAAAAGTTTCTGATTTTCAGCAGGATCAACACAACTATCACTGTAAGCTATCCTAAAGGTCTTACTTGGCACTTTATTGAAACAAAAGCTATAAAACATGATTACTACAGTAGCATAATCATGTGGACACACAAAAACAGTAAGGGTAAATATTGGGTTGTCTCCCAACAAGCGCTTTTCTTTAATGCCTCTCTAGCTAGGCATGATGATGACAATGATGCTCACATAAAAGATAAGAATTGAAACATAACGGGAGCATCATGAAGCATATTACTAGCACATTTAAGTGTAACCCACTTCCTATGCATAGGGATTTTGTGAGCAAACAATTTATGGGAAGAATAATCAACTAGCATAGGAGGGCTAAACAACCATAACTTGAAAACTTTAAGCACATATAGAGGAAACTTGATATTATTGCAATTCCTACAAGCATATATTCCTCCCTCATAATAATTTTCAGTAGCATCATGAATGAATTCACCAATATAACCATCTTATAAAGCATTCTTTTCATGATCTACAAGCATAGAAAATTTACTACTCTCCACATAAGCAAATTTTTCTCATGAATAGTAGTGGGAGCAAACTCAATAAAATAATTATCATGTGAGGCATAATCCAATTGAAAACTAAAATCATGATGACAAGTTTCATGGTTATCATTATTCTTAATAGCACACAAGTCATCACAATAATCATCATAGATAGCAACTTTATTCTCATAATCAATTGGAACCTCTTCCGAAATAGTGGATTCATCACTAAATAAAGTCATGACCTCTCCAAATCCACTTTCATAATTATCACAATAATATTCAACATCCTCCAAAATAGTGGGATCATTACTTCCTAAAGTTGTCACTCTTCCAAACCCACTTTCATCAATATAATCATCATAAATAGGAGGCATGCTTTCATCATAATAAATATTCTCATCAAAACTTGGGGGACTAAACATATCATCTTCATCAAACATAGCATCCCCAAGCTCGTGGCTTTGCATATCATTAGCATCATGGGTATTCAAAGAATTCATACTAACAACATTGCAATCATGCTCATCATTCACATATTTTATGCCAAGCATTCTATGTAATTCTTCTTCTACTACTTGAGCACAATTTTCCTTCCCATCATTTTCATGAAAGACATTAAAAAGATGAAGCGTATGAGGCAACCTTAATTACATTTTTGTAGTTTTATTTTATAAACTAAACAAGTGATAGAACAAGAAAATAAAAGATTCGATTGCAAGATCTAAAGATATACCTTCAAGCATTCACCTCCCCGGCAACGCCGCCAGAAAAGAGCTTGATGTCTACTATGCAACCTTCTTGTAGACCTTGTTGGGCCTCCAAGTGCAGAGGTTTGTAGGACAGTAGCAAATTTCCCTCAAGTAGATGACCTAAGGTTTATCAATTCATGGGAGGCATAGGATGAAGATGGTCTCTCCCAAACAACCCTGCAACCAAGTAACAAAGAGTCTCTTGTGTCCCCAACACACCCAATACAATGGTAAATTGTATAGGTGCACTAGTTCGGTGAAGAGATGGTGATACAAGTGCAATATGGATGGTAGATATAGGTTTTTGTAATCTGAAATTATAAAAACAGCAAGATAACTAATCATAAAAGTGAGCGTAAACGGTATTGCAATGCTAGGAAACAAGGCCTAGGGTTCATACTTTCACTATTGCAAGTTCTCTCAACAATAATAACATAACTGGATCATATAACTATCCCTCAACATGCAACAAAGACTCACTCCAAAGTCACTAATAGCGGAGAACAAACGAAGAGATTGTTGTAGGGTACGAAACCACCTCAAAGTTATCCTTTCTGATCGATCTATTCAAGAGTCCATAGTAAAATAACATGAATCTATTCTTTCCGTTCGATCTATCATAGAGTTCGTACTAGAATAAAACCTTAAGACACAAATCAACCAAAACCCCTATGTCACCTAGATACTCCAATGTCACCTCAAGTATGCGAGGGTATGATTATACGATATGCATCACACAATCTCAGATTTATCTATTCAACCAACACAAAGTACTTCAAAGAGTGCCCCAAAGTTTCTACTGGAGTGTCAAGACGAAAAGTGGGCCAACCCCTATGCATAAGTTCACAAGGTCACTGAACGCACAAGTTGATCACCATAACGTACATCAAGTAGATCATGTGAATATCCCATTGTCACCATAGATAAGCACATGCAAGACATATCAAGTGTTCTCAAATCCTTAAAGACTCAATCCGATAAGATAACTTCAAAGGGAAAACTAAATCCTTTACAAGAGAGTAGAGGGGGAGAAACATCATAAGATCCAACTATAATAGCAAAGCTCGTGATACATCTAGATTGTGCCAAATCAAGAACATGAGAGAGAGAGAGATCAAACACATAGCTACAGGTATATACCCTCAGCCCCGAGGGTGAACTACTCCCTCCTCGTCATGGAGAGCGCCGGGATGATGAAGAAGGCCACCGGTGATGGATTCCCCCTCTGACAGGGTGCCGGAACGGGCTCCCGAGAGGTTTTTGGTGGCTACACAGGATTGCGGCGGTGGAACTCCTGATCTAGGTTATTTTCTAGAGGTATCAGTATTTATAGGAATTTTTGGCGTCGGGAACAAGTCAAGGAGGTCTCCGGGCTGTCCACAAGACAGGGGGCGCGCCCAGGGGGGTGGGAGCGCCCCCCACCCTCGTGGGCAGCCCGGGACTCTTCTGGCCCAACTCTTTCACTCCAGGGGCTTCTTTTGGTCCATAAAAAATCATCAAAAATTGGCACGTCAATTGGACTCCATTTGGTATTCCTTTTCTGTAAAACTCAAAAGCAAGGAGAAACAGAAACTGGCACTGGGCTCTAGGTTAATAGGTTAGTCCCAAAAATCATATAAAATAGCATATAAAACATCCTAGATGGATAATATAATAGCATGGAACAATCAAAAATTATAGATACGTCGGAGACGTATCACCTCACTCACGACCCGCTTTTGCGCGGGCGAAGATAGTCGGTTAGCTCGTAGAAGAAATAATCCCAAAGACCCCGACACCTCAGAAGTCCATGGCGGAAACGGGAAAGCACGACACAGCAAGACCAAATGTCGGCACAACGGCGGTGATTCCGAGGATACTGTAGTAAATGCCGGATGCAGGAACTCAAAATCTGGACCGCGGAAGAAGCCCTCTAAAGGGAACCTGGATGGCCCAGCCGCGCTGGACAAAATCCTGGATAGGCCCTGCGAGATCCACGGCACCCCAGACAAGCCCGCCAACCACACCAACCATAACTGTTGGATGATCAAATAGGCCGGCAAACTTATAGCCGAGGAACAAGGCAAAGGCCCGCACAGCGAGGACAATGACGAACCTCGTGGTCTGAACAATGGAGGCCAAAAGCAGTTCCCTCCCGAGGTAAAAACCAGGAACATGATCTATGTCACGCACATACCAAAGAAGGAAAGGAATCGCACTCCGGGATGTCTACATCGTAGAACCGGTGGCCCCATGATACAATACATTGTTGGCTTCACTAAAAAAATACACTTCCGTGATGATATGTGTTTGTCACAGTAGGTTGCGTTTTTTGTCATGCATGTACATCCATGATGATTTTATGACAGAATCAAGATAGTCATACCTGTGCTGTCATAGAAGTGTTCCATGACATTACCAAAATTATCATCACGGAAGTTTCCACTTCCATGATGATAAATCGCGCGTCACAGAAGTGCTTTCGTCAAGGGTGACCGACACATGGCATCCACCATAAAGGAACACCGTTAAGCTATCGGGTCGGGTTTTGGATCCGATAACCCGTTAACAGCCCCGACCAATAGGAAATTTCCACGTGTAAAATTCTTATTGGCCGGATGAAACACGTGTCAGCTCGTCAGTGGGTCAGACAGGCGCCTATGATATGTCGACACATGCCACGGCCCACCACTGGCCCATTTAGCTTACAAAGCCGGCCCCGCTTGACTTGGTCAAAAGTTAATAGGCTGGCCCATGAAAAGTCTGTTAACGGTCTCTTTACAAATAGCCCATTTTACAGCCCGTTAACTCACGGCCCGTTAGGCCCTAAAGGAAATAGGCCCAACAACGTCATGTGGGCCGTCGAATATAACAACAGCCCATTTCACTTTCGGCCCAGGTATGGCCCACAACGTCTTTCGGCCCATATGAGGCCTTCATATCTTTCGGCCCTTTATAGGCCCACGGTGACTCTAACCCATAATGAATAGTAATTTTCTTTGTACCCATTAACGGCCCATGATTTACATGGGCCGTTTCCAGCCTGTGTTAGCTTTCGGCGTATTGACGACCCATACGTTCTTTGGCTCCTTTTCAGCCCTCGATTACTTCCGACCCGTTACTGGCCTATTCCCCTAATGGGCCAAATTCGGCCCATGGCAAGAGTCGGCCCGTTACTGGCCTGTTACCCTAATGGGCCAAATTCGGCCCATGGCAAGAGTCGGCCCATTTCTGGTCTGTTAACCCGTTGCGCCGTTTCCAGCTCGTCCTATATTCTGGCCCATGAACGACATGTTATGCATGTGACAGAATTAAGCCTTTGCTGTCCTACGACCTATTAATGGCCCGTTACCATGCTGGGCCGATACCAATTATGCCCGTTTACGGCCCATGTAGACCCATTTATCTGACGGCCCGAGGCCCACCGATTCTATGGCCCTGTTGGAGGCCCATTTATCGACGGCCCGTAGGAGACCCATGGATCCTACGGCCCGTAGGAGACCCATGGATCCTACGGCCCGTATATGGCCCATGGCTGTTGCGGCCACTAGCAAACCATGGAAAAAGAAGACTAGGAAATAAATAAGGCCGAAACTAACGCTAGGCAATTAAGGCGAACCAGTGCAAATATAGGGAACACCCTACACTATACAAAAATGACTTGCTGTTTTCTTCAGCCGGTGGCTGCACATTAAGAATAAATTTTGTACCGCACCAAAACAAATTACAACTATATAACAAAAGGAAGGTTGGCATAAGACTTAACAGTCTAGCAGATAAAATGCACCACCAGAAGTTCAGAAGCTCAGTTCAGTTGACCTGGCTATTACGTTTTCATGCTGTATTGTTCGATGCAGCACCATAACCCTCACCTTCATTTCCCCTAGGCTCCTGAACAACATAGCAAATGTCTGATAGTCTGGTTTCAAAACCATGCATATCTTGACGACATCGGACAATGTCTTTGCTTGTTTCACAAAGGGTCTCTGTTAGGGAATGGACTTGTGTCTGGAGCGCGGATACAACATTGCTTTGAGCTTCCATATCTTGATCATGAGGCAGTTTGGACGATATTGCCTTAACAACCAACCTAGTATTACATAGGAACGTGCTTTTGGCACTGTTAGTTGACAGGTACTAACCAACTGCAGCAAGAGCTGACATTGCGGTTATGGTTGCCTCGCCACCTTCAGAAGGTGGTGGTTCCACCATTTTTCCATAGCTCGCTGAAAAGTTGAGGTTTTACATTAGTAGTACCAGAACAGAAGATATTAAGGAGGCAGCAAAACCAAACAAAAAAGCTTTGGTCTATATACAGAACTTATTCTAGTGAACCCATGTAAAATATTAGTTGTATTTTATTGCAAAGTACATAATAAAACCAGCTTCCAAACATATCACCATGTACCATCGCTAATGTATTGTCTATTTCTTCACATTGTATTGAGGGCTAAGGATAAAGAGACGAAGTTTATAATACGGTAAGCATAGTATGACATCATTCATATCACAAAACAACTGAGAACAGGCAAACAGGAAATTGTAACGTTGTGTGGGCAAGTCCGGCACGGAACAAGATTACAGGTCAAGATCAAAGGAACATCACTCCTCTCTTTTAAACCTTGTAAGGTGCAATGATACGCTAAGACAATTGTGTATAAAATTGAAAAGATTAATAGACATTGGCTGCAAACCATGCAGTTCAAGGCACAAGTCAGAGTAAGTAGTAGTTAAAAGGCATGAGGATTAAGGACTTACAACAACGTCTTTGACTGGTGTAGTCATGCCCTTCTTCTTGCAGGTGTGACAGTCCTTGAAGATTTCCACAACATTTGGTTCAGGTACTTTTTGGTCCTTGCGGGCTTTCCTCTGCATTTCAAACAAGTCAATATAGATCTGATAATATGGTACAATGAAAAGAGTGAAACATCAGCTAATTACAAGAGCCTCGCAGTGTGCAATATAGCTACGAAAGTGAAATTCCAACAGACGACATGATGTTCCAAATCTGACCTGACGGCCAGGGGCGTAGCTTTCGATCTGCTCTAGATGGCCAAGTCAATTGGCCCGCAGTGCAAAGCCGCCGAATACGAAGATCTGTCCGGGGAGGAAGGTCTCACCCTGGACTGCGTCGTTGTTGATGATCGAAGAAGCCATCGAGCCTATCGGTGACGACACAGAGGAACTCTCAATGAAAGCACCAATGTCGGTGTCAAAATCGGCAGATCTCGGGTAGGGGGTCCCGAACTGTGCGTCTAGGCGGATGGTAACAGGAGACAAGGGACACGATGTTTTACCCAGGTTCGGGCCCTCTTGATGGAGGTAAAACCCTACGTCCTTCTTGATTGATATTGATGATGTGGGTATTACAAGAGTAGATCTACCACGAGATCAAGGAGGCTAAACCCTAGAAGCTAGCCTATGGTATGATTGTTGTTCGTCCTACGGACTAAAGCCATCTGGTTTATATAGACACCGGAGACGGCTAGGGTTACACAGAGTCAGTTACAACGGTAGGAGATCTACATATCCGTATCGCCAAGCTTGTCTTCCACGCCAAGGGAAGTCCCATCCGGACACAGGACGAAGTCTTCAATCTTTTATCTTCATAGTCTTGGAGTCCGGCCGATGATGATAGTCCGGCTATCCGGACACCCCCTAGTCCAGGACTCCATCACCATGTTTGTAGAATTTTCCGCTGGACTTTAACCTTCTATTGCACCATCAGTACTAGCAGAATCTGCAGGATTCATCCGCTTCTCATTCCCTGCCATTCTGTGTTTCTTCCTCTTTCTCTGTGCCATGTTAAGTCAAGCCGACAAGAAAAACGAATAACAATTTAGTTCTTCAGAACAAATTGATGCGTGTTGCAGATGATTTGAACTTTGATGTTAGACAACCACATGATAGGAGGATGTAATATGTATGAAAAACAGGACAAAAGAGATAACCAGAACTATGATGTGTAAACTAAGAAGAAGACATTTCACCAAATTAGAATCAATGCAATGGAAGGTAGACACAATATGAAAGATGCTACAAATATCGCTCTGCCAAGTTAACAGTGTCTCATCATAAATGGTGTTTAAACAAATGTGAAGCAGTACAAGAAATAAATCATATGCAAGATGCAAACAACATCACACTACCATGTTAGAGGTCTCTCGTCATTAGTGCCATTGCATATTCATAGCATTGCATATTCACAACTTATGATGTGTAAACTAAGGAGAAGGCATTTCAACAAATTAGAAGCAATGAAAGCTAGACACCATATGAAAGATGCAATGAATATCACTCTACCAAGTTAAAACTGTCTCGTAATAAGTGCCATTTCAACATATTAGTAGTACAAGCTAGAAAAGAATGCGAGATGTAACCTATATCACACTCCGAAGTCAAACGTGTCTTATGATAAGTGATTGTTGCAGGTTACACAACAGTAGTAATTTGATGTAAGAACATGGTGTGATAGACAGATATTGTATATTCTAGAAACAGGAACACGTGTCTTATTCAAGTATAATGTGTAAAGTAAGCAGATGGAATTCAACAAAATTAGAAGCAATACAAGCTAGACATCACACATAACATGCAACCACAAATAACAGTGCCAAGTTAGAGGGAGCACCGGTGATGGTGAACTAGGGGAGACGTGCTCATCATAAACACAGCTTTGTTAAGTATGTATGCATGTGTTGTCTTGGAAATCATCTTGGGGGTGTGGAGGAGTAGAAACTGTAGAGGCCCTCCGTTCAAAAGGAGCACCTTTATCCGCTGACTTGCTAACTTCCTTCCGCTTTATTGATTTTGAATTGCCAAGTAAAACGACAAGAAAAAGCAATAAAATTCTCTCTTCAGAACTCATTCATGCATGATACTGACAATCACTACTTTGATGTAAGGCAAACACATGATACCAGGATGGAATATGTATGAAAAACAGGACGGCATGGCATGTTCACAACTGTTTGTGTAAACTAAGCAGAAACCATTCCAACAAATAAGAAGCAATGCAAGCTAGACACCACATGAAAGATGCAACCAATATGACTCTACCAAGTTAAAAGCATCCTATCATAAATGGAATTTCAACAAATTAGAAGCAACACATGCTATAAATCATATGAAAGATGCAACTAATATCGCACTGCATATACTAAAGGTGTCTCATCATATTGATTGATGCGGGATAAAAAAACAATAGTTTTATGTAAGGACATGCTTAATGGACAGATGTACTATGTACTAAATACAGGAAGGCATGTCACATTAACAGGTATAATGTATAAGCTAAGCAGACTAGCACATGCAGTTTAACCAGATTGGAAGAATTACAATCTAGACACCATATGCAACATGCAACCACACATCATGCTGCCAAGTTAGAGCAAGCACATGCGATGCTAGTGTAGGGGAAATGTTGTAATCAACTAGAGAGCTAGTTCACTATCTTCATCTAGCATTTCTGTTTCTTGAGAATCATGTCGGGAGGCTGACGCTGCATTCTTTAAATGAGGACTAGTCCCCTTTCCTGCCTGCCTCATCATAAGTGATTGATGAGGGATACACAAGAATATTAGTTTGATGTAAGAACATGGTTATTACACAAATGTACTAGTATGTACCAAAAACAGAAAGGCATGTCATATTCAAAGGTATAATGTGTAAGCTAAGCAGATGCAATTTAACCAAATTGGAAGCAATACAAGCTAGACATCCTGCTGGAGTGGTGAGCATGATCATCTAGGACCTGAGAACCTGGTGGGAGGCGGGTTGCTTCGCCACCATCGCGGCTTTTTAGTTGGCTTCCACGTGATGCCTCTCTTTGCTGGGCTTGTCACTGGCTCGGCCAGTGCGCTGACTAGCTATTTGTCTTCTGGTGCTCACGGAATGGTGGTTCATGCAAAAAATATCTTTCCTTATCTTAATAAAGACCGACTTCGGCCTTTCGAATACAAGCTAGACACCATATGGAACATGCAACCACATATGACACCGTGAAGTTAAAGCAAGCACCTGGGATGGTGGTTCATGGCAAGAGAGATCATTAACTCCAAAGCTAGGTTCCTTGTCTCCATCTGCTGACACTACACCCTTTAAAGTCTTGAAACGTGTCTGGCTTAGCCGCGTACCACACTGGAGCGACTTCTCTCTTATATTTTGTGCTTCTGTCAAGGCAGGGTCTGAAATACCCTTGCATAAAAACACAATAGTGAGAGTATGGGTGAAGTGTGTGCAGAACTAGTGCACTGTAGAAGTAGCAGATAGCAGGTGGCTGAAAAATAAATGACAGGAGACATATGATAGCTCTACAACATTGCATGGCAAACAATTTTTTTTTTGAGAATTATGGCAAACAAAATTAGATTCTACTCCGTATGATTTTCTAATATATGAGCATAGGAAATGCAGGTACTCCTCCAGCACACCGCCACATGTGGTCATGTCAAGATAATAGTCGACTGAAAATAAACAGGTCAGTCGATTTTTTTAATGAACCGTCCGACCTATAAGGAACGTGCAGATAGCCTTCGTCTACCTCCCGCCAGCCACTGTTGACGCTCTTTCTCGAACCGCTAGTGACCACCGGCCCAAACCCCTGCCTCCGCCGCCCCGCCCTCCCCTCGACCTCACACCACCGCCGAGCTTGGCAGCGCCCCTAGGCCATTCCTTTAATCTCGGCCGACCTCCAGATCGGGTGCTAGTAGCTCTAGGCCCCACACGCCCCTAAGATAAACACCGAGGCGCTGCTTCCCCGGCGTAATAGGCAGACTAGCGCCTGTTACGCTGGGGAATGCTTTCGTTAATTGGGAATCAACTGACCAGGAATTGAAATTCAGGGGGGCGACGGACCTCTAGCTAAGGTGAAATAGTATATGAGGAGAAACCTTGTGCATCGCGAGTTACTAGGAACATCTAGTATCAAGAAGAAGCGGTCAACTAGTGTCTTCTATGGGATGAATACCGTGCCAGCAGACACGTAACATTTTCACGAATAAGGGAAGAGGAGTACCATTTTCGGTTGCCAGTGTGGTCACCTCCACATGTCGCGCTGATCTTCTTCTTTTTACTAGGGAAACCGATGTTCTGGAGGGTGCAGGCTTGGACGAACCCATGGCCAAATTGTTGACTGTGTTGCCGTGGCCGTATATCGGTGGAGGGAAGAAGATCGGAGGCGGCGAAGGACGGCATAGCAGGAACAGCTCCGGTGTGGTGGAGGCTGGTGAAGTTGGAGCGGCAGTGGTGAGGCGCAGGACGGCGTGGTTGAACTGGCTCGGGTACGGACGGCCCAGCCTCGGCTTCAACTACTAGCCGTGGAGGGCATTGCGGTTGAGGTTGCAGTGGACGACGACGTCGGGGTATCGGCTCTGGCATGATGGAGGACGCCGGGGTTTTGCGGCTAGTGGAGAGGTAGTTTTGGCGCCCACGGAGTACGAATGGGGAATCAGACAGGTGGGGGGGAACCATGTTTCGGTCTGGGACGCGCTTGTTTTTGGCTTTTTTGAACAGAAGATGGGACGCGCTTGTTTGAAATTTGGGGAAAGTACAAACTTTGCCCCCCTCTTAAATTTCGGACCTACTGCAGGTTGGTGGTAGGATGGTAATCCCAGGTGTCCCAAATAGTGGGCGGGAGCGATTTCGGCCACGCGCATGTGTGCTTAGTGTCCATTGTGTATGAATGTTTTTCGGAGGCGGATGCATGGCCTCTAGATGAAGCTACAAACCTACCTCGGTTTAAACCTTTGGACGTCGGGCCGGTAGGTTTCACGGGTCGGAGTTATTAGAAAAGTAATTTCCTTGTACTACCAAACATTGGTCTCACGCGGTTTCGGGCGAGTAGAGGCTCTTTTGGCGCTTCGTTCGAAATTTTGAAACACAAGCATTCACGTTTAGAGTACTCTTGAACTATGAGGATTGACCTAAATAGACAACGTTATATTTGACCTTGTATGTTTGAAAACCTCATTAAATTATCCGCTTCTTTTTGAAATTTTGACACTTGAAAATCCTATAACTACGATTATTTTGGACTGGAGAAGCTAAATTTGAATCTATTTTGTACATGACTACATATGCTATTATGTACAAAATCAGAGCAAAGATTGGTGCCCCCATAATTTAGGTATGATTTACAAATGCCATGATATCAAATTCAAATAATTGAATGGACTTCATGTTGAATCCGATTTTTTAAACCACCTTAAGTTGAATTAAAATGTATACTAGTTCATAGGTAGCTATTTATAATGTTCATTGTGTAACTTTCGTATGAATAATGTGCTTTACACACACAACATGAACTATACTCACGTCTATATTCGATTGCTAAAGCGATGCATTGTCTGGAGTTCAAAATACTAACTATGTGGATCAATTGTGTCGAATAATAGCATAGACATGCTCAAATTCGATAGAATTTAGATGTCTGATGGATCAATGACCGCTCCTTACGCGAACTGCAAATATCATGATCCCATCCTAATATTTGGATACAATTTATATCTTTAATCAATGTGTATAGCAGTCTTTTACGTGTAGTTTCACTCTCCATCGGTGGTCTCTCACACATGCTCACACACTCTCTCCCTAGGTGTCTTTCTCACACACATGCTCTAGATATAACCCTCCCTCCCTCTCGTAATCATTTACAACTGTTTTCACTAACCTTTATCACAAGCACTCTTCCTCTCGCAAACATATACACGCACAATCCCCGTCGACCCTTTCTATATACATGGACCTGCCTACGTGTCTCATGTACGCACATTATCTTTAGGCCTGTCTCTCACGCATTGTCTCACACCTCTCTTCCTGATCGACGAGTATGATTCTAGCAGAGCATTCTGTAGGATGCCCCTTAAAGTTAGGTTGGATGAATAGTAATATCAAAGATAAAGGGGTTACCTTAGTCTGAGAACCTAGGGTTACAAATCTAGCCGGCTTTGTCAGTGGGCACAGAGTCCTTCACAATTCTGATATCTTTGTCTTGTATGACTAGTCATCCATGGGTCTTCCTAAATGCGTCACGGGCCGACCAATGTGACGCTGGACGGAACCGAACAAAGGGCCTCACCTCGACCCACCGGACCTCACACAGTGACACACCCTCTGCCCCCACGTCTCATTATCTTCTCATACCCACACATACCAAAACAAACACCAGACACACAAAAAATTTCTCCTGGTGCCTATATTCCCTCCCCCCCCCTTGCATATACACACTCAAGGGAATGGAATCTCTCGTTGTGACGTCATATTCGTCTCTCTCTCTCTCTAGACCACTCTCATTTCTCGTGTTATCTCTCCCACGCCCCTAGTCGGCCCCTCTATACATGCCTCTCTCGAATACGTAATACACACACATACCTCTCTAGGCCCCGCCAAATGCATCAACTACACATTCACACATGTTACATCACGTACCCCATTGATCTAAAAAGCCCTCTCTTCACGTTTCTTTCGCATACAATATTCCTTTTGAATAAAGTGTGGCCAAAAAAATATTTTAGAGTTTCTACATATATACAACATTTAAAGTTATATGGAGGAGTACGAACGCTAATTTGCATTGCATGGTGCCCACAATGATTTTTATTCCGCACTGTGAATTTGTATATTTTTATACTATATACAAAGTTAGTCATAATAAAGAGAAATGAAGAGCATCTCTCTCTCCATCGCATACCCCCCCCCCCCTGTACGCCCCTTTCACGTATGCACACAAAACTATCTCCAGGTCCTCTAAAAGTAAGCCCCTAGAAAATTCACGCATGTTTCATCCTTCTCTTGGGATATATGCAATGACGATCATTGTATTTGAAGCGAAAGCATGATACATACATTGGACTTCAGAATCCACTCATTATGGTCACCATTTACATTTAGTGGTTATTATACTGTCACGGGCTCACCGTACAACTCTGTATTTGCTCATGACATGACTAGTTCACCAGTTAAACGCTCCACGTGGCACCTCTAGTGTTGCATCACATTATCTCACTACCATCGTGCCCACCTGTCGACTTGTATCTACTCTACATCTACACTCTTATAAAATACATAAAATACACTCTTATAAAAAAGAGTTGGTGATGATGGTGTGCCTGCCATCCTGCAATATAGGCCATCCGATTTATATCTGACGGATAGGAAAGAAACTATGGCAATTTTGCAAAAAGGTACCCACACACCTCTCCACATTTGCAAATAAGGCCTTCCCTCATTCATCCTTTTCTTTCACAAGATAAACTAGTCATACAAATGCATCTTGATGTTACGTGCAACGCACGGGCATCTTGCTAGTAAGAATGAAAACAAACGACAAAAAAAGTATTTGGACGGTGGTTCGAAGTCATGACCGTGGGCACATCGGACAAGGTGGCCTTGTATTGGTATGCTGAGCCGTCTGTTTTAACACACAGGAGCTGGGGTGGTGATTATACACACATCCACGCATGCACGCGAACTACATGCATGCAACACTCACACAAACACATGCACCCACGCACGCACGCAACACTCACACGTACACACGCAGCCACGCATGCACGCAACAGTCAGACGCACACACGCACGCATGCATGCACACACCAGTACACCACACAACCAACACACACTCTCATGCTCAAGTGCTCAACCTACACGTGCATGCGCACACATCAGGCCCTGACAGACACATACACAACCAGGTGATTCCCGCGCACGGGTTGGAGTCTTGTCGCGCCTGCGTAAATTTGTGTTTATCTGACATTTTCCCTATGCGAACTAACAGGTGGGACCCACAAGGAACATGGTCAATTTAACTAGTCAATGTGGCGCCACGCAGACTATTTGGCCAGTAAACAGAGTGCAATCCGATGCTGAACCGTGAGCAAGTGACCGTATAATCACCGCAAAACGTATATAGTGACCGTAATCAGCTTATTCTGAAGTTCGGTGACTGTATTACGCTTTTCTCTCTGTAGGCCCTCCAAAACTACATCTCTACACATTCTGGCATGTTACATCTAACAACTATGCAATACAGCACTACTACTACACTCTAACAATATAAATCATATGTGTTTTTAGTTTTACTAGATATCATATTGTTAATTATTCAGTTTGCATACATTAAAATTTCCTTTGAAATGTATGGCCAGTATCATCTACCGCGCGGGAAAATCCCGCCCTTTCCTGTTTAATCGGGTTTGTATCGATGGATTGTGCGAAACAGCAAAACTATAGTACTATACAGTACAAGTGACATTTCACTGGGCCGTCATGTCGTGTACTCCTTTGTCGTAAGACTGGAGCGCTCGCTTTCATAAATCTTCTAGTCCCTTTCGCCGACATGTGGGACATCAAGCTACCGGGTCCATGTGCCATACCGGAATACAGTGCAGAGCAGCTGGGGTGAACCACCCCAGTCATGGCGCCGGCGTAGTAATGAGCAATGAGGCATCAAATCACAAAGATGCACCTTTCTCGCAGTTAAGTTGGAGGGACGAAGTAATAAAGATAAATAAAGAAGTTGGAGGGACAAAGCAACCATCATTTCACTCGTTGCTGAATCCGCTTCTCCCTCATCTTCTTCAACTTAACCACGTGTTGCTTCTGTCGTTGTTCTGCCTCATGTGGGACGCGGATCGGCTTGGTAAAGCACTGACACGTGGGACCGCATGTTAGCAAACCACCAGGACAACGTCCTCTGAAAATAAGAAACCTCCCCCGCCATCCGCGCGGCAAAATCACCTCCTTTTTACTAATCTTGATTCTATACCTTTTTAGATCAATATAATTGAGATTTGTATAGATAGCACACAGGAGCAAAACCAAGTGGTATGGTTAAGGGCATCCACAATGTGTAGCCAAATGTGAAAATAGCTTTTGGCATCATGGGAACCATTGTGGACGGTGCTGCCAAAGCCAAAAAGATGGAATCGAAGCTCCCTGATTGATTGATTGAAGGAATAGAAAAATGCAACATCTCTCCTCTTTCTCCCATGCTTGGACGCATGTAGTACAGTATAGAGCACAGAGTCTACTCCCCTGTCCCTTCTATCACAAATCACAAAGCAGTGAGGCGTCAACTCAGAAAAGCACGTACGAAGCAACCATCATTTCACTCTTCGCTGACTCCGCTGCTCCATCGTCTTCTTCGAGAAACAATCTCACCGCACTAGTACTCCTAGTAGTACTAGTCCTTTGGTTCAACGGACTTCCTGGATGCAAATAAGGTGGTTGTCTCGGCTTGTAGGCGGCACTTGCGAACGACTTATTGTGGTCTCCCTCAATAGTGTTCTCCGTCAAACGCACTTCGCCAAACCACAAAAAAAAACGATATCGTCGACGTCACCGCAATGGGGAAGGAAGTCAAATATAGTTACTACCTCCTTTTTTCTTGTACACAAGGCCAGTATATCAAAATTATAATTTGCAAAAGGCCACTAACACTAATCGAAGCAAAATTGATGGGGTTTGCCTCGTACTAGCAACCAAGGACATAAATATCCCTTGCATGCATGCGGAAGTGAGAAGGTTGGTTTGCATGGCGCTGCATTAATCAAGCAATGAGGAGTGAGATGGTTAGCTCTTTGGTATTTGGAGAAAAAAATATGCATTAATTGACATGTGAAACAAGGATTTGTATCGATTAAATCCCGCGAAGGAAAACCCCGCCTTTCTTTTTTAACACTAGTACTCCTAGTACGTACGTACTTATCCAGTTTGGGTCTAGGCCTTGCATTGCCAAACTTCGCCACACATTTTTGCCAAGCTTGCCTAAAGTTTTCAAAATGAGAAGGAGGTACACTTGCACACGGCTGTCGCGGTCGCACCGCACCCTCACACGGTCGCTCCTGCACGCCGCGGTCGCACCGCAGCCGCACACAGTCACTCCTGCACACTGCAAACCCAACCAAGGGAACGCACCATCACTGACACATGTTGTCGCATGTGAACAAACCAAACTCAGCCATCCTATCACTAACACATAATTTTCGTTCATAGAGTATGTTTATCCAACCGCATGTTGGGGAGTATCCGTACGGCCCGTGCGGTGATCTGTTGGGGAAGACGGAGAAGAGGTGAGGAAGAAGGAAAGAAGGGTTAGGAGACGTAAGATATTCATCCAACCGCCTGAAATGGTAGACTGACCCAAGTCAGGCGACTTGCATAACAAATATATGTTTTTACACAGCAAAAGATCCATAAAAACAACAACATAAAGAAAACTATCACTGCTCGCGGAAAGAGACGGCCTCGTCGTCTTTGGCTGCCGGCGCGAACCAGCCGTAGCTGCCGACGTGTGTCTCCTCACCATGGTTGTCCTCGGCCTCCAGCTACTCATTCACGCGGAGCGTGCGGGCGCTCTGCATGGACGAGAGCACAACCTGGTTCAAGTCGAGGACGTCCGGTTCCGCCTGTAGGAGGGCCTCGATGGCAGCGGCATCCACGCGCTCCATGTCAAGTCGAGCCTCCGTCGCCCGGTTCAAGTCCAGGACATCCGATTCCGCCTGCAGGAGGGCGTCGATGAGAGCGGCATCCGCGCGCTCTGCTTCGAGTCGAGCCTCTGCTGCTCGGTTCAAGTCCAGGACGTCCGTTTCCACCTGCAGGAGGGCCTCGATGGCAGCGGCATCCGCGCGCTCCACCTCAAGTTGAGCCTCCGCCGCCTGGTTCACATCCACGACATCCGGTTCCGCCTGCAGGAGAGCCTCGATGGCAGCGGCATGCACGCGCTCCGTGTCGAGTTGAGCCTCTGCCTCCTGGTCCTCCTTTAGTTTCGCCATGTTGAACCGCTGGCCCGCCTGCACCATGGGGGACTCGGACGTCGGCACGAAGTCGACGTCCATCATCTCATACCCATCGGGGGACATCTGCGCCGCGACCTCCACCATGAACAATGGACCGGCTTCCTCCTTCTCGAAGCTTGGCTCCAGAGAACTCGGGGATTGGCCCGTCGCAAAGTGAGCTTGGGAACGGAGCTCTGTGGCGCTGACCGCCGCCGCGATTTCTGCATGGCGCTCCGGCGTCAGCATCTTGTAGTAAGTGATCTTGCGGCGCACCATGGCTTTGCGGCGGACTAGGGGACGCTTGATGCGGGCTAGGGGATCAAAAGGTGGGGGAATGGGCTGGAGATTAGGTGTGGTTTTAGGGCAGTGGCTGGCGTTGGCCGAGCAGCGAAGGTTCTGGTGTGAATAGTGGTTCCGGTGACAACCGGTCAATCGGTTTTGACTGTACATTGCTCTTGTCGCGTTCGCGTTGCAGCCCGGCACGCTGGACCCTCCATGTTGCTCACCGAATGGAACGCGCTTCTTGCGTTTTCACTCGCTTGTGGGACCGCAGTTGACAACAAACCGACGTCCCTCCCCCTCCCCGCCCGCGTCATTTATTATACAACCACTCCCTCCGTTTTATGCGGAGTAAATTAAAATAGAGGGAGTATACTACGGATGAGGACATCGCCGAACCCATTGAGTAACTGACATGCGGGGCCTAGCAAGCATGGGGTCCGCCAGTATGTGACCGAAAGGGAGGGTAAGGCAGGGATACCTACGTAAGTGGATCCACTTCCACTACTACTCCCTCCTTCCATTTACTATACAGGGCCTAATGCATTTTTCGAGGCTAACTTTGACCAAATGTTAGAGTAATAATATATGACATGCAACTTACACAAAGCATACGGTCAAATTCGTATGTGAAAGGAGTTTCCAATGATATAATTTTCACATTATACATCTCATGTACTATTAATCTTGTCAATAATCAAATGCGGTTCTAAAAACGCATTAGTGCATGGTTAATAATATAGCCAGTCGATGGCTATGAGGGACTGCCATGTCATCTATAGCCATCATCTATTATATGCACTCATACGGTAGTGTGGGCTATAAGGTTGGCTATTTCCCACAAAAAAATATATAAGGTTGGCTAGTGTATTAGTACTTTTTTCCATCTCCTCTCTATCTCTTTCTTCATATTTATTGTACTAGTATTTAACTAGGAATGCGTATATAGCTAAGGCTCTTGCATGAGAGCTCAATCCCTTACTTTTTCACATCTCTCTCCTCCACATAGGCCCTATATAAATGGAAGGAGGGAGTACAGATGTTGTTAGTACTCCACGTGTACTATTGGATAGGGAGCTTAAAAAAGTTACTATTGGACTGGCTATACGTGGCGAAATCCTAGTAGGAAGAGCATGCGTGAGAACAAGCACATTCACGTGGTTGAAAACAAATTGGAAACCATCTCAAGTACAAATCTAGGAGTACGTACGAATCTAACAATATTGATTGGGTGTGTTGTTGAATGTTGATACCTTTTTGATCAAAGTAGAGATGCTTTGACTACACATAAAACTTATATGTCAACTAGAAAGGATAGGAGGGAGTATATTATATGTTCAAAAACGAAACGAACATTGAATACCCTTCATATATGATTTGCGTATTCTATGATCACCGGTTCAAAATTTTGAATCCGCCTTAGGTATCACGTGCCCCAACTCGTTCTCTCTCGATTTCATATCGTGGTCCGGAGACCGATTGAAAGAGGACTAGGGTGGGGTACATGTGAATGATACTCGGTGGAATGTTCAAATGAGGCATGTGGGAGGATGGACTCGACTGGAGGGCGACATGATCGATGGAGAAAAGGGTTGGAGAGGAATGACACATAAGCAAACGCCACATGATTATACTTGAACGGCTCAAATAAATAATAAGTTGTCTCGCTTGGCCTACATAGTGAAAGGCCTAATGCGCAACGCGGAGCACTGACAGACATGTGTGGCACACCCGCCGGGACGACGTAGCGCAGACTAGTCCAATGGAGGAGCTGGCCCACGACCTCCTCGCCACAGATAACCGTTCATGTGGGTCGTTGGGGCCAACAATGGGGCGCATCTCCAGTAGCGCCTCTGGACACGGCGACCGCGATGAGCGACACGCTCATATCGTCGCTAGACACGGTCGGTTTCAGTGTGCTGAGGGTGGCGTTACTGCTGTGGCACGACCAACAATATGTTTGGTTTGTGCCCAAGGTTGCCCCATCAAAGCATTGGGTAGCCAAAAGTTTGGTTGAGGTATTGGTTGCCCATGATTTGGCCGACATTCGCAAGAAAAATGAACTAGAGTTGGCTAGAGTTCATTGGCATGCCAAAGAAATGGCAACCATCCAAACTAAGACGAATCTTTGGGTCATGACCAAAATTTTGGTAAGGTGCACTTTGGCCACAATCCAAACACACCCCAACACCCGGCTCGTCGAGGATGCATGGGGCACCGCGACATGTCCGCAGAGTGGTGTAGCATGGCTAACTGCATCCTCAGGACCTGCGACCATGCCGGGTCGTCTTGCTTTTTCAATGACATTGCGGGGATTGCATGTGAGCAAAGGGCATCTCCAACGTTGCCACGACCGGAGCTGACTACCCTGGCACACCAAATCCCTCATCCCTCGCGCCGTCGCGCGATGTGTTCCCAGCCGGCGCCAGCTGCCCGCATTCATGCCGTCCGTTCGTATGTCGTCATTAAGAGGCTCGGTGCCCGAGGAACCAACTCCGACGACTTAATGACGCACCCGGACGCTTGGCCTCATCGGAATGTGCTACTTAAAGCGGCAACGCCCAGCTAACCTCCACACCATAGCACATCGTCCTCCTACCCGGCACCACATCCGCCATGACCGCAAGTGCGAACTCTCTGCGGGAGAGCTTGTCTTCGGGGATGAAGCTTGAGGTCGCCGCTCTCGCTCAAGTCGCCTCTCGCGACGCAATAGCGGCGTAGCCAGACGCGGACGCGACCGCACAAGCGGTGGCCACGCAGGCGGCCGACGACGGGAGCACTGTCAGCCACGCGTCCTACTTGCTGCTGTCCAACGTCCGGCACCGCCGAGGTCGGGGACTCCTCCGAGGATGAGTAGGGCATGGGAGGCGGCAGGGCATGGTGTGCCAACTGGCCGGTCTGTATCCCTTGTTCTACTCTTCCTCGCCGGAGACCGCACCTTCACTTCATGGGTCTTGAACCCCGCCCCCGTACATAGAGATCGCAGATGGAGGACGTTGGTCGCCGCCGTAGAATAGGTTTAGGATCGGGTTTCTTTTATTTTTCTTTCCTATAAAAGTTCGAAATGTAATGAAAATCTGCCGTGTTTGCATTAATCTCGACCGGTGTATATGAACTTTCACAATAATATACATATTGTTGGAGTACTATCAAGATGCCCGTGCATTGCACGGAAGATCAAGATCTTGTGGGAGAAAAGGATGAACGAGGGAAAGCCTTATCTGCAAATGAGGAGAGGAGTGCGGGTAAATTGTCATAGTTTCCTTCCTATCCGTTAGATATAGATCGAACGGCCTATATTGTAGGATGACAGGCACACCATCATCACCAACTCTGCTTTTTATTGAACCGAGACAAATCTAACATGCGAAGTAAAATAAACACATAGGGTCTATACATACAGAATTTATCTTAGGCACTCCAATAGTACGTCCACTACACATTCACGCATTTCACATCTTTCTACATCTACGGGAACCTATGAAAGGGTTAACTAAATTGCCTCTCTCTCTCCTCCCCTGATTTTCATGGTGGTGGGCTCCTCCCTCCCCCCCCCAATCTACAATCAACAGCTCACATGTTTCACATTAGGTTAATTACGTAACTAGGATTTCGTAGGTGTAGCATTACTCGTCCTAAAAAAAACAAACTAAGCCAACTTCCTAGCATATCGCACGGGAAAAGACCCGGCCGCGCCGTTTTAGTCGGGATTACCGGATTACTAGTAAGTAGTATCGATGGATCGCGCGAAGCAACAAATTTTTTTGAGGGGTGAAGCACCTAGTTTAAAAGGAAAAAAGGTGGTACACTCACATAACTCCTGTCGCGGTCGCATTGCACCCCACACACGTTCGTTCCTGCACACGGCTCACGCAAACGGAACGCGCTTCGGCTTGCCTCTTCACTGACACGTGGGACTGCACT